>NC_052163.1:131036873-131195880 GCF_902713615.1 Scyliorhinus canicula
AATCACAGTAGCGTAATTCACACTGTATTACACATGTTGTACTAAGTCTCTGTAAGCTCGGCACACAAGCTGTTGCGCTGCTCTGCCACTAGGGGGAGAGGCACTGGGAATGTACGGGAGTTTGTACTGGGCTCCACTTTTGGCTCCACCCACGGCTCCTCCCCCTAACCGGAAGTATAAAGGTTGCTGTTGTGAGCCTGCCTGCCAGTTCATCTGGAGTTCATCTTGTCACGGGCAGGCTCTGTTGTAAGACGATTAAAACCACTGTTCACTTCTAACCACCTGTCGCGTGAATTGATGGTCTCATCAATTTAATCGTCTTAAGAAACAGTAAGGAACGACTATGGAATCAACCCTCAAACCTGATTGACTGGAACTCAACCCGCAGGATGCAGAGGCGAAATAAATCTTTTCACATTGGCTCCGATGTTTTAAGGCCTACCTGGCTGAAGCAAGCACCCTAGAAACGACGGAGGAGCAAAAACTCAGCCTACTGCACGCGAGGGTGAGCCATTGTATATCTACTCAGTTAAACTGTACCGGCTCATATACAGAGGCCCTGGCCCTACTGGATAGAATGTACATGAGGCCCGTCAATGAGGCCTACGTGCGCCACGTTTTTACTACTTGCCGCCAGCGCCCCACAGAATCGCTAGAAGAATTTCTAAGAGACTTAAAAGCCTTATCCCGGGACTGTAATTACCAGGCAGTAAATGCTGCTGAACAGAGAGAACTTGCTGTCTGCGATGTCTTTGTTACAGGCCTTAGATCGAATTACGTGCGCCAGCAACTGTTGGAGAAAGGGGCCCTAAATTTAGAAGATACTGTTGAACTCGCTACAACTATGGAGGTCTCGTTTCGTAGCCTCACCTCGTTTCCTGCAGACTCCACGGCCCCGTCATGGGCCCCCGACCAGTGACTGCCCCAGGCCTGCGCCGCACGGCCGCCCAGCCACCATGCTGCCCCAGCCTGCCACTTTTGTGGCCAGTCCCAGCACCCGCGGCAGCACTGCCCGGCCCGCAACGCGATCTGCAGCAGCTGCGGGCGAAAAGGTCTCTACGCCAGAGTGTGTCTGGCAAGGAAGGCCCCAGCCCCTAACCCTCCCGCGGCACAAAGCAACCGCTCTCCGCACTCACAGGCCCGCAGGCCCCGGAACGCTGCGGCCTATACCCCGACTCCACCCCCGCCCGCCACGTGAGATCCACGCGCGGCCGACCACGTGCGACTCATGGGTCCGTCTTCTTGGACGCCATCTTCCTCGCCGCCCGCCACGTGCGATTCACGGGGGCGGCCATCTTGGGCTCCATCCTCTCCAAACTCAGAATATTTGATTGAAGACTGCGACCCCAGCGGGCACTCATCACGGGGCCACCCCAGCGCAGCCGACCGAGCCGCCGACTACCCGCAACTCAACGCAGTCACACTGGACCAATCGCGCCCAAAACATCTCCACAACTCTATGACGACGGTCCAAATCAACGGGTGCAGTACACCATGACTTTCCGACTCTGGGAGCACCGAGAGCTTCGTACACCCAGATCTGGTAAGACGCTGTTCGCTCCCCGGTTTCCCTGCACGGCAAACTATCTCCCTCGCTTCGGGTTCCCACTCTGTCCATATCCAAGGGCGCACCGTCGCAACTCTAACAATCCAAGGCGCTAGCTACTCTAATTTCCAACTATACGTCCTGCCTGAACTCTGCGCCCCACTTATTGGGACTCGACTTTCAATGCAACCTCAAGAGTCTCACCCTCAGCTTCGGCGGACCCCTACCCCCACTCACCATCTGCAGCCTAGCCACGCTGCGAATCTCACCCCCCTCCTCTCTTTGCCAACCTCACTCCGGACTGTAAACCCATAGCCACTCGCAGCAGGCGGTACAGCCTACAGGACAGGGTGTTCATTCGATCCGAGGTCCGGAAGCTCTTACGTGAGGGGATCACAGAGGCCAGTAACAGTCCCTGGACAGCTCAGGTGGTGGTCGTCAAGACCCGGGAAAAATTCCCCATGGTCATAGACTATAGTCAGCCTATTAATCAGTTTACGCTCCTCGATGCGTAACCCCTCCCCAGGATTGCAGACATGGTGGGCGCGATTCTCCGCCAATGCGGCGAATCGTAAAGGCTGCCGTGAAACTGGCCGTGTTTCACGGCAGCCTCCGCGCCCCCTCCCAGGACACGATTCTCCCCCCCAGGCGGGGCTAGCAGCACAGCCCCGTGAAGCACGGCATCGCGGGCTTAGCGACCGTTGCTAAGTCCGCGCGCCAAGCGTCACGCCGGCTGACGCGCACAATGACGTCAGCCGCGCATGCGCGGGTTGGACAGCTCGAACCCGCACATGCGCGGATGACATCATCATGCAGACACGTCAAACCCGCGCATGCGCGGGCCGTCATGCCCCTCAGCCGCCCCGCGGACTGATCCTGCGGGGCGGCGGAGGAACAAGTAGTGCGCGGGTATCGGACCCGCTGCCCGCGATCGGTGCCTACCGATCGCAGGCCCATGCCACCCTTGGTACGGCCGTGGTGCGGCCGTGCCAATCGGTGCCATGGTTGTCCGGGACGGGCACTTTGCGGCCGTTTTCACGAACGGTGAGAGCAGGTGTGTTTGCGTTCGTGAAAAACGGCCGTAAAGGCCTGGGAACTCGGCCCATCGGCCTGGGGAGAATCGCTGTTCGCCGTAAAAAACGGCGAGCAGCGATTCGTGTCGTGGGGCGGCCGTGGGGGGGGGGGGGGGGGGGGGAGAATAGCAGGAGGGCGTGAAAATTGTCGGGAAGGCCCTCCCGCTATTCTCCGACCCGTTGTGGGCAGCGAAGAATCAGATCGCCCAGTATTGGATTTTCTCCACGGTGGATCTGAAGTCTGCTGTCCACCAACTCCCAATCCGCCCGGAGGACCGCCACTACACGGCATTCGAGGCCGATAGCCGCCTCTTCCATTTCCTCCGGGTCCCCTTTGGCGTCACGAATGGGGTTTCGGTGTTCCAACGAGCAATGGACCGAATGGTGGACCAGTACGGGCTGCGGGCCACGTTTCCGTACTTCCATCTGTGGCTATGACCAGCAGGACCACGAGGCCAACCTTTACCGATTTCTCCAGACGGCCCAGAAGCTTAACCACACATACAACAAGGAGAAATGCGTTTTCCGCACAACCAGACTAGCCATCCTCGGCTATGTCATGGAAAATGGAGTCCTGGGCCCCGACCCGGACCGTATGCGCCCCCTGTTAGAACTCCCTCTCCTTCATCATCCAAGGCCCTCAATGGTGCTTGGGATTCTTTTCTTACTACGCCCAGTGGGTCCCTCAATATGCGGACAAAGCCCGCCCACTCTTTAAGGCCACACGATTTCCCCTGTCAGCTGAGGCACGCCAGGCCTTCAGCTGCATCAAGGAGGACATCGCCAAAGCCGCCATGCGGGCGGTGGATGAATCCACTCCATTTCAGGTTGAGAGCGATGCCTCAGAGGTAGCTCTAGCAGCCACTTTAAATCAGGCAGGGAGGCCCGTTGCATTTTTCTCCCGTACCCTATCCGCTTCAGAACTCTGACACTCCTCAGTCGAGAAGGAAGCACAAGCCATCGTGGAGGCTGTTCGTCACTGGAGGCACTACCTCGCAGGTAGGAGGTTCACCCTCATCACCGACCAAAATCAGTTGCCTTCATGTTTGATAACTCGCAAAGGGGTAAAATTAAAAATGACAAAATTCTGAGGTGGAGGGTCGAACTCTCCACCTACAAATACGATATTAAGTATCGACCGGGGAAGCTCAACGAGCCCCCAGATACCCTGTCCCGCGGGACATGCGCCAGCGCACAGAGCGTCCGCTTAAAAGCCATCCACAATGACCTTTACCACCCGGGGGTCACCCGGCTCGCCCACTACATTAAAGCCCGAAATCTGCCTTTCCCCAACGAGGAGGTAAAAGCCGTCACCAGGGACTGCCCGATCTGTGCAGAGTGCAAACCGCACTTCTATAGACCAGACAGGGCCCGCCTGGTCAAAGCTTCTAGGCCCTTTGAACGCCTCGCTATCGATTTCAAAGGGCCACTCCCCTCGACTAACAGGAATGTGTACTTCCTGAACGTCATAGACGAGTTCTCCCGATTCCCCTTTGCTATCCCGTGCCCTGATATGACCTCCCACACAGTCATTAGGGCCCTGCATAGTATCTTCACCCTGTTTGGTTTCCCCAGCTACGTGCACAGCGACCGGGGTTCGTCCTTTATGAGCGACGAGCTGCGTCAGTACCTGCTCGACAAGGGCATCGCCTCGAGCAGGACTACCAGCTATAACCCCAGGGGGAACGGGCAGGTGGAGAGGGAGAATGCGACGGTCTGGAAGACCGTCCTACTGACCCTCCGGTCCAGGAATATCCCGATCTCCCATTGGCAACAAGTCCTCCCCGACACGCTCCACGCTATTAGGTCCCTCTTATGTACCGCTACCAACCAGACCCCTCACGAGCGGCTCAGTTTGGAGGAAAAGAGCTTGGGTGTGTCTGTGTTTGCAGGGAGCTGGATCTGCTGTGATCTCTGCCAGGAAAGACTATCTCTGAATCATTTGGGTGATTTAAACTCACAATGGTAATGTCTTTAACCTGATGTGTTTCTGTTGTTAAAGGTGAAGTATTTTGGAGGTTTGAAGGAACATTTTGAGGGATTATTTAGTGTTGTATTATTTTTGGGGTTAACTTTGAAGTAAGGGGTTAAGTGATCTAATGTTTATTTGAAAGGTTAAGTTGAATTCATGGAATAAACATTGTTTTGTGTTTAAAAACCCACGTGTCCATAATTGTAATGCCACATCCGGAGACCAAGCCGTGTGCTTCAAAAGCAACAATACATTAAAGGGAGAGGTTGGTTGAACTCCATGATACATTTTGTGGTTATGAAAACGCCGCTCCCATAACACCAGCACGGCACTGGAACGGTTCATGCTGCTCCAGCTGCTGATCCCGGTGTCAACTGGGCGCAGCGGGGTCTACGCATGCGCAGTTGCACCGGCGCCAATGTGCGCATGCGCAGTGGCTTCCTTCAACACACCGGCCCCGACGCAACATGGCGCAGGGCTACAGGGGCCGTCGCTGAAGAAAGGAGGCCCCCAGCCAGAGAGGCCGGCCCGCCAATCAGTGGGCCCCGATCGCGGGCCAGGCCACATCGGAGATCCCCCCTCGGGGTTGGACAACCCCTCCCTCCCCCACAGGCCACCCCCCGACCCTTCCACTCAGATTTCCCGCCGGCTGAGAGCAGATGTGGATGGTGCGAGCGGATCTCGGCTTTTTAACGACGGCTGCTCGGCCCATACCGGGCCGAGAATCGACGGTAGGGCCGTGTAGAGTGGCCCGCTTCTTGCGGCAATGGTGCCGATTCTCCGCTCTATGGAGAATCACATGCCGGCGTCGGGGTGGCTTGGCGCGATTCTCGCTGGTTGTGGAGATTCTCCGGCCCAGCCCCAAGTTGAGAGAATGAATGTTCCAATGGATGAGCTGTTATTAATCGCCATAGGGAAGATAATTACTATTGACCATTCAACTAAAGGACCAAACAGTTCAGGTTTTTGGAGGCTTGCATATATTTTCTCAGCTTTAGTAACCAAAGCACAACTGAACGAACAACTCAATGCACCCTGTCCCAGGGTGGAGGGGTCAGTCACCAGGATGCTTTCTATGGTACATCTGTAAAAATTGGTAAGAGTCAATGTGGACATGCCGAATTTCCGTAGTTTCCTGAGGAAACGGTTACATACGGTTATACATAGAATTTACAGTGTAGAAGGAGGCCATTCAGCCCATCGCATCTGCACCGGCCCTCGGAAAGAGCCCCCTACTTAAGGCACTGTGTGCCTCCACCCTATCCCCGGAACCCAGTAACCCCTCCTAATATTTTTGGACACTAAGGGGTAATTTTTCATGGCCAATCCACCCAACCTGTACATCTTTGGACTGTGGGATGAAACCGGAGCACCCGGAGGAAACCCACGCAGACACGGGGCGAACGTGCAGAATGCGCACAGACAGTGACCCAAGCCGGGAATCGAACCTTGTATCCTGGAGCTATGAAGCAACTGTGCTAATCACTGTGCTACCGTGCTGCCCATACAATCATACATACAGTTATGCATATGGTTATACAAACAGTTATACATATGTTTATGCATACGGTTATACACACAGTCATACATACAGTCATACAGACAGTTACACATACGGTTATACATATGGCTATGCATACGGCTATATATACGATTATGCATACAGACATACACAGTTATACATATGGTTATACATATGGTTGTATTTCTGTCCCACGACTGATTCTCATACCTTGCCATTTCCAAAATGGCATTAAACCCAACTGTACAAGAGCTGGCACAGGGTATGTTACCCTGTGGGTATATAGGTATAACACCCTGCATGTATATCGGTACATTACCCTGCGTATATATAGGTATATTACCCTGTGTGCCTATAGATATATTACCCTGTGTGTCTATAGGTATATTACCCTTTGTGTATCTAGGTATATCACCCTGTGTATATAGGTATATCATCCTGTGTATATAGGTACATCACCCTGTGTATATAGGTACATCACCCTGTGTATATAGGTACATCACCCTGTGTATATAGGTACATCACCCTGTGTATATAGGTACATCACCCTGTGTATATAGGTACATCACCCTGTGTATATAGGTACATCACCCTGTGTATATAGGTACATCATCCTGTGTATATAGGTATATCACCCTGTGTATATAGGTATATCATCCTGTGTATATAGGTATATCATCCTGTGTATATAGGTATATCACCCTGTGTATATAGGTATATCACCCTGTGTATATAGGTATATCACCCTGTGTGTATAGGTATATCATCCTGTGTGTATAGGTATATCATCCTGTGTATATAGGTATATCACCCTGTGTGTATAGGTATATCATCCTGTGTGTATAGGTATATCACCCTGTGTATAGAGGTATATCACCCTGTGTATATAGGTATATCACCCTGTGTATATAGGTACATCACCCTGTGTATATAGGTACATCACCCTGTTTGTATGAAGGAAAATTGGTTTAACTGAACAAAAATGTATTTATGCTGAAAAGTCAGCAATGTAATATTTGTTTTACTTTACAAAATGGATTGCATCTATATTTCGGCTCAGATTGAAGTGTATCGGCAATTTATTTAACTTTTGATGCAAAACATTCACCAAACAAATATCTTTTGACAAGATATTATCCTGCTCTTATTGTTTATTAATTAAAGAAACAAACCTATCAGCAACAAAAATGTAATTATGAGAATTTTTGAAACATGCACAGATTTTTTCACTACTTTCCTGGTCTATTTTTCATGTCAGTTTACAGGATGATAGAAATGTATATATTTGGTACATAATGTATACAATAAATGTGTCTAATATTTTGTTTGATGTTCTTCTTTACCCACCAGAGTGACGTGTGACCTATCAGAAATCAGGGTATTGTGTTGATTCCAGGTGAAGAATTCCGATGCAGAGGACCAGCGCGTTATATCTCAAACAACCACCGATGCAAAATAAGTAAGTTGTGAGAAGGTGATTAAATGGTTAGCATTTCTTTGGAGTGCTGTGAAGGTTGGAAAATCCTTTGATCAGATCGGAAGACTGTGAAGCTGCAGCAAGGCCACAGAGATTTACAAGGAAAGCTAATTAAATCATGTGATACTTTTCAAGGAGGGAAACAGCATTTGATTCAGCATAAGCAAGCAAAAAAAAAGACTTCTTTCTTTCATCTATCTCAGGAGAGTCAGTTTTGAATTAAGAATGACTTCCTTTTCCCTCCTTTTATTTCTTAACCGTTGTGCGAGAAACTTGTCACAGGGGAAATGCTCTTTCTTCCAACTTCTGCTGAAGTACAATGGACTGCTCTGCTTTGTCTGTAGGCTGAAATAATATACATTTTGGAAATGTACTTCCTGTGTTTGCTAAGTGCCACTATCTCACTCATGGCCATATTATAATCAGCAGCCTCTACTTTACAAGTTAGCAGTGAGGCTTTTGACTAGAGCCGAATGAACCATCATTCCAGCTGGACCAACAGACATAAATCAAGGAAAGTGCCAATACTCAACCTACAGAGATCAAAAGAATTCTTCATTTAGAAAACATTAATGAAAATTATTACATTTACATACGTTGGGAATTTTTTACAGTAGACACCTGTAGAACTTGGCTGTAGAGTAGACATTGGTTATAATCTTCCAAAATTCCTTCAATTCTGGAAGGGTCCGGGCAGCACATGTAACACCTTTATCCTAGAAATGTGGAAGTCAGAGGAAAGGAAACTATAGGCTAGTTAGCCTAACATCTATCACAGGGATATTGCAAGAATCCCTTATTCAGGAGGTTATAGCAGGGTATTTAGAATATCACAATGGGATCGCGCAGAGTCAACATAGTTTAGAACATAGAATCAAAGAACAATACAGCACAGTACAGGCCCTTTGGCCCGCAAGGACTAAGCAACATAACGGGCTACAAAGCGAAGCTGAGCAGTATCTCTGGCAGCAGCGCACCCCTCCCAGATGAACTTAATGCATTCTATGCTCGGTTTGAGCAGGTAACCAACAATCCGCTGTCGAGTGCCCCAGTAGCCCATAATTCACACATACCCACCATCACAGTTTCCGAAGTCAGATCGGCCTTCCTGAAAGTGAACCCACGGAAGGCGATGGGCCCGGACGGGATCCCTGGTCGTGCACTCAGAGCCTGCGCATACCAGCTGGCAGAGGTATTCACAGACATCTTTAACCTATCCCTACTCCACTCCGAGGTCCCCACCTGCTTCAAGAAGACCACCATCATACCGGTACCAAAGAAGAACCAGGCAACGTGCCTCAATGACTACCGCCCGGTGGCCCTGACGTCAGTTGTAATGAAGTGCTTCGAGAGGCTGATCATGAAGCGCATCACCTCCATACTCCCGGAACGTCTTGACCCACTTCAATTCGCATACCGTCACAACCAGTCCACAGCAGACGCCATTTCCCTGGCCCTACACTCATCCCTAGAGCATCTCGAAAACAAGGACTCCTACATCAGACTCCTAATTATTGACTACAGCCCCGCCTTCAACACCATAATCCCAGCCAAGCTCATATCAAAGCTCCAAAACCTAGGACTTGGCTCTCCACTCTGCAACTGGATCCTTGACTTTCTGACCAACAGACCACAGTCAGTAAGAATGAACACCAACACCTCCTCCACAATAGTCCTCAATACCGGTGCCCCGCAAGGCTGCGTACTTAGCCCCCTACTCTACTCCCTGTACACACACGACTGCGTGGCAAAACTTGGTTCCAACTCCATCTACAAGTTTGCTGACGATACGACCATAGTGGGCCGGATCTCGAATAACGACGAGTCCGAATACAGGAGGGAGATAGAGAACCTAGCGGAGTGGTGTAATGACAACAATCTCTCCCTCAATGCCAGCAAAACTAAAGAGCTGGTCATCGACTTCAGGAAGCAAAATACTGTACACACCCCTGTCAGCATCAACGGGGCCGAGGTGGAGATGGTTAGCAGTTTCAAATTCCTAGGGGTGCACATCACCAAAAATCTATCCTGGTCCACCCACATCGACGCTACCACCAAGAAAGCACAACAGCGCCTATACTTCCTCAGGAAACTAAGGAAATTCGGCATGTCCACATTAACCCGTACCAACTTTTACAGATGCTCTATAGAGAGCATCCTATTGGGCTGCATCACAGCCTGGTATGGCAACTGCTCGGCCCAGGACCGCAAGGAACTTCAGAGAGTCGTGAATACCACCCAGTCCATCACACGAACCTGTCTCCCATCCATTGATTCCATCTACACCTCCCGCTGCCGGGGGAAAGCGGGCAGCATAATCAAGGATCCCTCCCACCCGGCTTACTCACTTTTCCAATTTCTTCCATCGGGCAGGAGATTCAGAAGTCTGAGAACACGCACGAACAGACTCAAAAACCAGCTTCTTCCCCACTGTCACCAGACTCCTAAATGACCCTCTTATTGACTGACCACATTAACACTACACCCTGTATGCTTCAACCGATGCCAATGCTTATGTAGTACATTGTATATCTTGTGTTGCCCTATTATGTATTCTCATGTATTTTCTTGAATTCTGTTTAATTCCCTTTTCTTCCCATGTACTGAATGATCTGTTGAGCTGCTTGCAGAAAAATACTTTTCACTGTATCTCGGTACACGTGACAATAAACAAATCCAATCCAATCCAATCCAATGTTGTGCCGATCATTTATCATCATCTAAGATCAACCTAACCTACACCCCTTCAATTTACTGCTGTCCATGTGCCTGTCCAAGAGTCGCTTAAATGTCCCTAATGACTCTGACTCCACCACCTCTGCTGGCAGTGCATTCCTCACACCCGCCACTCTCTGTGTAAAGAACCTCCCTCTGACATCTCCCCTATACCTTCCTCCAATCACCTTAAAACTATGTCCCCTTGTGACAGCCATTTCCGCCCTGGGGAAAAGTCTCTGGCTATCCACTCTATCCATGCATCTCATCACCTTGTACACCTCTATCAAGTCACCTCTCTGCCTTCTTCGCTCCAGTGAGAAAAGCCCTAGCTCCCTCAACCTTTCTTCATAAGACATGCCCTCCAGTCCAGGCAGCATCC
Organism: Scyliorhinus canicula; assembly: GCF_902713615.1. Taxonomy (NCBI): domain Eukaryota; kingdom Metazoa; phylum Chordata; class Chondrichthyes; order Carcharhiniformes; family Scyliorhinidae; genus Scyliorhinus; species Scyliorhinus canicula. The sequence continues at coordinate 131,047,561 of NC_052163.1, forward strand.
TGGTAAATCTCCTCTGCACCCTCTCCAAAGCGTCCATATCATTCCTATAATGAGGCGACCAGAACTGGACACAATATTCCAAGTGTGGTCTTACCAGGGTTTTATAAAGCTGCAGCAAAACCTCGCTATTCTTAAACTCAATCCCCCTGTTAATGAAAGCCAACACACCATATGCCTTCTTAACAACCCTATCAACCTGGGTGGCAACTTTGAGGGATCTATGGACGTGGACCCCAAGATCCCTCTGTCCTCCACACTTCCAAGAATCCTGCCTTTAACCCTGTATTCAGCATTCAGGTTTTGTGAAAGGGAAATGGTGTTTAAATAATTTAAATCTTTGAAGTAACAAGCAAAGTGGATAAAGGGGAACCTGTAGATGAGGAGTACTTAGATTTTCAAAGACATTTGATAAGGTGCCAAGTCAAAGGTTACGAGTCAAAATAAGAGTTTATGGTGTAGGGGTAAGAGATTAGCACAGATAAAGGAACAGGAAGCAGATAGCAGAGATAAATGAACAGGAATAAACAGGAATAAACAGAGATAAAGGAACAGGAAGCAAATAGCAGAGATAAATGGGCCTTTTTCAGGTTAGCAAGCTCTAAGTACTGGGGTGGCACAGGGTTCAGTGCTGGGGCCTCAAATATTTACAATTTATATTAATGACTTTAATGAAGAGGCCAGATGTACAGATGCTAAAGTTGCTGATGGCACCAGGATAGAAAAGTAAGTTGACAGGAGGGTGTAGAGTCTACAAAGGGATATAGACAGTGAGTGAGCAAAATGTGGGAAAATGTGAATGTTACAGCCCCCTCAGGGACCAAGCACAATGTTGTTTCTGATTCCTCTCCTACACCATGGAATTTGAATACCGTTGGTAATTGATGGGGCGGAGCCTCCCCCTCTGACTGGGAGGAGCTTCATGGTAAATAAACCCGGTCTGGGTGCCGATCAGGGAGGGTGCCCCTTCGGGGTGAGGAGTTGTAGTACTTGTGGTTAAAGGCAAATTACTGCGGTTGCTGGAATCTGAAACTAAAGAGAAAATGCTATAAAATCTCAGCAGGTCTGGCAGTTTTGATAAAGGGTCACCTGGACTCGAAACGTTGGCTCTTTTCTCTCCCTACAGATGCTGCTGGACCTGCTGTGATTTTCCAGCATTTTCTCTTTAGTACTTGTGGTTATTGTGTAGAGTGCAAACAAACCTTGTTCTTATCCAGCCTATCATGCTTTCCATGAAGTCTCTTCCTTCAGCTACCCAGTGAACTTGTCCACTTTGGCAAAATAAAATAGAAAAAAGGTTAATTTTTTAACTGGCGAAAGATTGCTAAACAGTGTGGTGGAGGGATCTGGATGGCCTGATACAAAAGGTTAGTCTGCAGTTAAAGCCAGTGATTAGGAAGGCAAATCATAGAATCCCTACAGGGCAGAAGGAGGCCGTTTGGCCCATTGAATCATCACTGACCATTTGAAAGAGCACCCGACACATATCCCGGTGGGGGAAGGTGCCTGGAAGAACTTGCCCCACACTATATGGTGAAAAAGGCTGCAGAAACGCCCCAAAAAAAACGTGGGAAGAAAAACAAAATGGCGGCCGGCGCAACACCCGAGGACTGGTGGAAGTGGGCGCAGGAGCAACAGGCCTCGCTCCTACGTTGTTTTGCTGAGCTGAAGGCTGAGCTGCTGGACTCCATGAATGCAACTGCGACCAAGCTGCTTGGGACCCAGGCGGCCCAGGAGGAGTCTATTCGGGAGTTGCAGCGGCAGGCCGTTGAAAGAGAGGAGGAGGCCGTGGTCCTCGTTGGGAAAGTGGAGTTGCACGAGGCACTTCATAAAAAGTGGCAGGACCGCTTGGAGGAGCTGGACGTTCGCACGAGGCGAAAGAATCTGAGGATCCTGGGCCTGGCGGAGGGGCTGGAGGGGTCGGATCTCCCGGCGTATGTGACCACGTTGTTGAGCTCGTTGATGGGAGCGGGGTCCTTCCATTTGCCCCTGGAGCTCGAGGGAGCTCACAGAGTGCTGGCCAGGAGGCCTAAGGCAGATGAGCCCCCGAGGGCGGTCCTGGTGCGGTTCAATCGATTCAGTGACCGGGAGTGTGTGCTGCGCTGGGCCAAGAAAGAGAGGAGTAGCAAGTGGGAGAATTCGGTAGTGAGGATCTACCAGGACTGGAGTGCGGAGGTGGCTAAGCGGCGGGCCGGGTTCAACCGGACGCAGGCCGTGCTGCATGCCAAGCAGGTCAGATTTGGAATGCTGCAGCCTGCGCGCCTGTGGGTGACATATAAGGACCGGCACCACTACTTCGAGTTCCCGGAGGAGGCGTGGGCCTTTGTACAGGCGGAGAGGCTGGACTCGAACTAGGGTCTGGGAACATACTTTGGCCGGCGTTGTTTCCGCTGTGGCTGTTTTGTTCCAACTGTTTCAACTTTTTCAACTTCGAAATGTGTGTTATGTATGCTGGTTTTCTTTTTGCTCTGTTTACGGGTGGGTTTGTTTGTTGGGCATGGTTGTGGGGTAGGTGGGGAGTGTTGGGGGTTTGTGTTCTATATGTTCTCTTCTGTACGGGGCTGGGGATTGAGGGGAAACTGGATTTTGGGGAACTGCGTCAGAAGGGTGGGGTGTGACAGTGTGAAAGCGCGGGCTTTCCTCTGGTTTCCCGCGCTGCGGGGCAGGGGGGTGGAGCTTGCGATGGGGGAAGGGCCTCTACGGGTCTTTTTTCCCGCGCTGCAATAATGCCAAGGAGGTGTGGCAAGAGGGGGATGACCCCAAGCCGGGAGGGGATAGGTTTTGGCGGGAGCTGCCGGGGTCAGCAGAAGTCAGCTGACTCACGGAAGTACCATGGAGGGTGCGTCGCGGCTAGGAGGGGTCCTAGCCTGGGGGGGGGAGGGGGGGGTGGGGGGGGATACCGGGTTGCTGCTGGAACGACTAGGAAGGAGCCGATGAGGGCCGGGGGGGAAGAGGAGAGGCGCTATCGCCATGGGGAACGGGTCGAGCGGGGTATGCTGGCCTGGGGCGAACATCTGCCAAGCTATGGCTAGTCGGCAGGGGAGGGGGGCGGGTTGCCCTCTGATCCGGCTGATTACCTGGAACGTGAGGGGGCTGAACGGGCCGGTTAAGAGAACCAGGGTGGTCTCCCATCTAAGGGGGTTGAAGGCGGACGTGGCTATGCTCCAGGAGACCCACCTGAAGGTGGCGGACCAGGTCCGTCTGAGGAAGGGGTGGGTGGGGCAGGTTTATCATTCAGGATTGGACGCAAAGAACCGGGGGGTGGCGATTCTAGTGGGGAAGAGGGTGGCGTTTGAGGCGGCTGAGGTGGTGTCGGACAAGGAGGGCAGATATATCATGGTGAGGGGTAGGCTGCAGGGAGAGAAGGTGGTGCTGGTGAACGTATATGCCCCGAATTGGGATGATGCTGGCTTCATGAGGCGCTTGTTGGGCCGCGTCCCGGACCTGGAGGCAGGGGGCCTGATCATGGGGGGAGATTTTAACACAGTGCTGGATCCCACACTGGACCGGTCCAGTTCAAGGACGGGTAGGAGACCGGCGGCGGCCAAAGTGCTGAGGGGATACATGGACCAGATGGGAGGGGTGGATCCCTGGAGGTTTGGGAGACCGAGAGCGCGGGAGTATTCCTTTTCTCTCACGTCCATAGGGTTTATTCCCGGATAGACTTTTTTGTCCTGAGCAGGGGGTTGATCCCGAGGGTGCAGGATGCCGAGTATTCGGCCATAGCGATTTCGGACCATGCCCCGCACTGGATTGATCTGGAGATGGGGGAGGCGCGGGACCAGCGCCCGCTCTGGCGCCTGGATGTGGGGATGCTGGCGGAGGAGGAGGTGTGTAAGAGGGTTCGGAGAAGCATTGAGGGGTATCTGGTTACCAATGATACGGGGGAGGTCCAGGTGGGGATGGTCTGGGAGGCTCTGAAAGCAGTGATCCGGGGGGAGCTGATCTCCATCCGGGCCCACAGGGAAAGGAAGGAGAGGAAGGAGAGGGAGAGACTGGTGGGAGAGCTTCTGGAGGTGGACAGGAGATATGCGGAGGCACCGGAGGAAGGGTTGCGGGAGAACGGCGTAGGTTGCAGGCCAATTTTGACTTGTTGACCACCAGAAAGGCGGAGACACAGTGGAGGAGGGCGCAGGGCGCGGTATATGAGTATGGAGAGAAGGCGAGCAGGATGTTGGCGCATCAGCTCCGTAGGCGAGATGCGGCTAGGGAAATTGGGGGAGTGAAGGATGGGGGTGGAAATGTAGTGCAGAAGGGGACAGAAGTAAACGGGGTCTTTAGGGACTTTTACGAGGGATTGTACCGGTCGGAACCTCCGAGGGGGAGAGAGGGGATGGAGAGCTTCATGAACAGGCTATGTTTCCCAAGGGTTCAAGAGAGGCTGGTTGAGGGGCTGGGGGCGCCGATAGAGTTGGAGGAGCTAGTCAGGGGGATCGGGCAAATGCAGTCAGGTAAGGCCCCGGGGCCGGACGGGTTCCCGGCAGAATTTTACAAAAAATATGCGGACCTGGTGGGTCCCCTGCTGGTGCGAACTTTCAATGAGGCGTGGGAGGGGGGGGCTTTGCCCCCGACGATGTCGCGGGCACTGATCTCTTTGATCCTAAAACGGGATAAGGACCCCTTGCAGTGCGGATCATATAGGCCTATTTCACTCCTTAACGTAGACGCTAAGTTGCTGGCGAAGATCCTGGCTACCAGGATAGAGGATTGTGTGCCAGAGGTAATTCATGAAGATCAGACAGGGTTTGTCAAGGGGCGGCAGCTCAACACGAATGTGCGGAGACTGCTCAATGTTATCATGATGCCGGCAGTGGAGGGGGAGGCGGAGATAGTGGTGGCGCTGGATGCAGAGAAGGCGTTTGATAGAGTTGAGTGGGGGTACCTATGGGAGGTGCTGGAGAGGTTTGGATTTGGGGAGGGATTCATCAAATGGGTGAGGCTGCTTTACGCGGCGCCGATGGCGAGTGTAGTCACAAATGGAAGGAGATCGGAGTATTTTAGGCTTTATCGTGGGACCAGGCAGGGGTGTCCCCTGTCCCCCCTGCTCTTTGCACTGGCGATTGAACCGCTGGCCATGGTGTTGAGGGAGTCAGGGAAGTGGAGGGGTCTGGTGCGGGGGGGGGGAGGAGCACCGGGTATCGCTGTATGCAGACGACCTGCTGTTATATGTGGCGGACCCAGAGGGGGGAATGCCGGGGGTGATGGAACTGTTAGCGGAATTTGGGGGCTTCTCGGGCTATAAGCTGAACTTAGGAAAGAGCGAGGTATTTGTAGTGCACCCGGGAGATCAGGAGGAGGGAATTGGGAGGCTCCCCTTCAGGAGGGCAGTGAAGAGTTTCAGGTACCTGGGGGTGCAGGTGGCCAGGAGTTGGGGAGCTCTTCATAAGCTTAACTTCACCAGACTAGTGGAACAGATGGAGGAGGAATTTAAAAGGTGGGACATGGTGCCGCTATCGCTGGCGGGCAGAGTGCAATCCGTCAAAATGACGGTTCTCCCGAGGTTCTTGTTCCTCTTCCAGTGCTTGCCCATCTTTATCCCTAGGGCCTTTTTTAAAAGAGTGACCAGCAGCATCATGGGATTTGTTTGGGCGCATGGCACCCCAAGGGTGAAGAGGGTCTTCTTGGAGCGGAGTAGGGATGGGGGGGGGCTGGCGTTGCCCAACCTCTCGGGGTATTACTGGGCGGCCAACGTGTCGATGGTGCGTAAGTGGGTGATGGAGGGGGAGGGGGCAGCATGGAAACGGATGGAGAGAGCGTCCTGTGGGGATACAAGCCTGGGGGCCCTGGTAACGGCGCCGTGGCCGCTCCCTCCCACGAGGTATACCACGAGTCCGGTGGTGGCGGCTACCCTCAAGATTTGGGGGCAGTGGAGGCGACATAGGGGAGAAGTGGGGGGCTCGATGGAGGCTCCGTTAGGGGGGAACCATAGGTTCGTCCCGGGGAACATGGATGGGGGATTTCGGGGATGGTATAGAGCGGGCATTAGACAGCTGAAGGACCTGTTTATTGACGGAAGGTTTGCGAGCCTGGGGGAGTTGGAAGAGAAATTTGGGCTCCCGCCGGGAAACATGTTTAGATATCTGCAGGTAAAGGCATTTGCTAGACGGCAGGTGGAGGGATTCCCTGCGCTCCCCGCGAAGGGGGTGAGTAACAGGGTGCTCTCGGGGGTCTGGGTCGGGGAGGGGAAGATATCCGATATCTACAAGCTTATGCAGGAGAAGGAAGAGGCGTCAGTAGAGGAGCTGAAAACGAAGTGGGAGGGGGAACTGGGGAACAGATCGAAGACGGGACATGGGCTGATGCCCTGGAGAGGGTAAATTCTTCCTCCTCGTGTGCGCGGCTTAGCCTCATCCAATTCAAGGTGCTGCATAGGGCCCACATGACTGGGACGAGGATGAATAGGTTCTTTGGGGGTGAAGACAGGTGTGTCAGGTGCTCGGGGAGTCCAGCGAACCATGCCCATATGTTCTGGGCATGCCGGCACTGGAGGAGTTCTGGAAGGGGGTGGCGAGGACGGTGTCAAGGGTGGTGGGATCCAGGGTCAAGCCAGGATGGGGACTCGCGATCTTTGGGGTTGGGGTAGAGCCGGGAGTGCAGGAGGCGAAAGAGGCCGGTGTGCTGGCCTTTGCGTCCCTAGTAGCCCGGCGAAGGATTTTGCTACAGTGGAAGGACGCGAGGCCCCCAAGCGTGGAGACCTGGATCAATGACATGGCGGGCTTTATTAAGCTTGAGAAGGTTAAATTCGCCCTGAGAGGATCGGTGCAAGGGTTCTTTAAACGGTGGCAACCTTTCCTCGACTTTCTGGCTCAACGATAGGGTACTGGGACAGTAGCAGCAGCAAACCCGGGGGGTGGGGGGGGGTGGGGGGGGGGGGGGGGGGGGCGTTGATTATGTTAGCTTATTTTATTTAAATTTGATTTATCTAATTTTAATTTATGGTTAAGTTCTCTTGTTTGGGGGGGGGGGGGGGTGGGGGAATGTGAAACATGTGATGTTACGGTATGGGGGGAATTGTGGGTGTTATGGGGCTGTTAGTTGCATATTACTGCTTTTTGCTATACTTTTTGTTATATTTTCTGCAAAAAATTCCAATAAAAAAAATTAAAAAAAAAAAAAAAAAAAAGAAAGAGCACCCGACACAGATCCAATCCCTGCCCTATCCCCCCTATCCCTGTAACCCTACCTAACCATTGGGCACTAAGGGGCAATTTAGCGTGGCCAATCCACCTAACCTGCACATCTTTGGACTGTGGGAGGAAACCGGAGCACCCGGAGGAAACCCACGCACACACTGGGAGAATGTGCAGACTCCGCACAGACAGTGACCCAAGCCGGGAATTGAACCCGGGTCCCTGGCGCTGTGAGACAGCAGTGATAACCATCGGGCCGCTCCATTAAATGGAATATTGGTGTTTATTGCAGGAGGAATGGAATATAAAAGTAGGAAGTTTTACTGCAGCTGGACAGACCATATCTGGAATCCAGTGTACAGTTTTGATCTCCTTATTTGAAAAGAATATAATAGTATTAGAAGCAGTTCAGAGAAGGTGCACATGACTCATTCCTAGAATGAAGGGCCTATCTTAGAGTAATAATTCCAGGAGGTTCGGAATGAAAGGCCAAACTGGTTTATTTAAAATTGAAAATGTGTGGGCGGCACAGTGACGCAGTGGTTAGCAATGCTGCCTCACGGCGCTGAGGTCCCCGGTTCGATCCCGGCCCTGGGTTACTGTCCGTATGGAGTTTGCACATTCTCCCCGTGTCTGCGTGGGTCTCACCCCCACAACCCAAAGATGTGCAGGGTGGGTGGATTGGCCATGCTAAATTGGCCCTTAATTGGAAAAAAAATTATTGGGTACTCTAAAATTATTTAAAGAAAGACAATAAAATGAAAATGAAGCCATTTTCACGGTAACAAAACAAACATCCCAGTCCAAGGCAATCGGAAACTGCCGGTCCAGGTCTGGGGGCAACATTTGAAGGTCTCGCTGACGTGCCCCAGCTGCGCGAGCTCAGTAATCCCACGGGTTCCGCGTGAGGGTGATCACGCTGCTGAAGAAAGTTTGAATACCCATTGGAGCTTCGAAGAAGGAGAGGTGATCTTACTGAGACATCCTGAGGGGACTGATCTTATCCCATCGTCTTGTTGCAATGTGGACAAAGTTAGTGGTAAACTGGAGGATTGGGAGGACTTTAAGGTTCATCAAAAGGCTACTAAAAATAGAATCAAAAGAGTGAAGATGACCCACAAAAGGATATTAGCAGAAAACATAAACATTGAAAAAGCTTGCAGAAGTTTATTAAAAGTATATACGGGCAGCACGGTAACACAATAGTTAGCACAGTTTCTTCACAGTTCCAGGGACCCGGGTTCGATTCCGCCTTGGGTCACTGTCTGTGCGGAGTCTGCACATCCTCCCTGTGTCTGCGTGGGTTTCCCCCGGGTGCTCCGGTTTCCTCCCACAAATCCTGAAAGATGTGCTTGTTAGGTGAATTGGACATTCTGAATTCTCCCTCCGTGTACCCATGATGTGGAGATGCCAGCGTTGGACTGGGGTGAGCACAGTAAGAAGTCTTACAACACCAGGTTAAAGTTCAACAGGTTTGTTTCAAACACGAGCTTTCGGAGCGCAGCTCCTTCCTCAGGTGAATGGCGAGGTGTACCCAAACAGGTGCCGGAATGTGGCGACTAGGGATTTTCACGGTAACCTCATTGTAGTGTTAATGTAAGCCGACTTGTGACATTAATAAAGATTATTATTATTCAGTGGGAGTATCGTAGATTTAGTGTAGTTTTGTCGGTGCAGATTCGATGGGCCGAAGGTCATCTTCTGTCCTGTATGACTCTATCTGTATCCTCCTCCTAGTTGTCCCCATCTGCCCTTCAAAATGGAAAAAATATGCACATTCCATTTTTCTTACTTTAAGGCTCTATTCCAAAATCCCGCCATGGGATTCATCACATGAGAGGGTGTCAGGTCCAATTAAACAGCAGCTCTGAAAATGCAACATTCCCTCTTTGTGGCACTGAATTGACATCAGTCATCTGACATACTTCTCATTATTCGCTCTTAGTAACACCGAGTGCTGGAAATGCTGATGCAATCCCTGCATCCCGGCTTTCCCTGACTGGCTCGCAATCCCTGCATCCCGGCTTTCCCTGACTGGCTCGCAATCCCTGCATCCCGGCTTTCCCTGACAGTGGCTCGCAGTCCCAGCATCCCGGCTTTCCCTGACTGGCTCACAATCCCTGCATCCCGGCTTTCCCTGACTGGCTCGCAATCCCTGAATCCCGGCTTTCCCTGACAGTGGCTCACAGTCCCTGCATCCCGGCTTTCCCTGACTGGCTCGCAATCCCTGCATCCCGGCTTTCCCTGACTGGCTCGCAATCCCTGCATCCCGGCTTTCCCTGACAGTGGCTCACAGTCCCTGCATCCCGGCTTTCCCTGACTGGCTCGCAGTCCCTGCATCCTGGCTTTCCCTGACAGCGGCTCGCAATCCCTGCATCCCGGCTTTCCCTGACTGGCTCACAATCCCTGCATCCCAGCTTTCCCTGACTGGCTCGCAATCCCTGCATCCCGGCTTTCCCTGACAGTGGCTCACAGTCCCTGCATCCCGGCTTTCCCTGACTGGCTCGCAGTCCCTGCATCCCGGCTTTCCCTGACTGGCTCGCAGTCCCTGCATCCCGGCTTTCCCTGACTGGCTCGCAATCCCTACATCCCGGCTTTCCCTGACTGGCTCGCAGTCCCTGCATCCCGGCTTTCCCTGACTGGCTCGCAGTCCCTGCATCCCGGCTTTCCCTGGCAGTGGCTCGCAATCCCTGCATCCCGGCTTTCCCTGACAGTGGCTCGCAATCCCTGCATCCCGGCTTTCCCTGACTGGCTCGCAATCCCTACATCCCGGCTTTCCCTGACTGGCTCGCAATCCCTACATCCCGGCTTTCCCTGACTGGCTCGCAGTCCCTGCATCCCGGCTTTCCCTGACAGTGGCTCGCAATCCCTGCTACCCGGCTTTCCCTGACTGGCTCGCAATCCCTGCATCCCGGCTTTCCCTGACAGTGGCTCGCAATCCCTGCATCCCGGCTTTCCCTGACTGGCTCGCAATTCCTGCATCCCGGCTTTCCCTGACAGTGGCTCGCAATCCCTGCATCCCGGCTTTCCCTGACAGTGGCTCACAATCCCTGCATCCCGGCTTTCCCTGACTGGCTCGCAATCCCTGCATCCCGGCTTTCCCTGAGAGTGGCTCACAGTCCCTGCATCCCGGCTTTCCCTGACAGTGGCTCGCAATCCCTGCATCCCAGCTTTCCCTGACTGGCTCGCAATCCCTGCATCCCGGCTTTCCCTGACTGGCTCGCAGTCCCTGCATCCCGGCTTTCCCTGACTGGCTCGCAGTCCCTGCATCCCGGCTTTCCCTGACAGTGGCTCACAATCCCTGCATCCCGGCTTTCCCTGACTGGCTCGCAGTCCCTGCATCCCGGCTTTCCCTGACTGGCTCACAGTCCCTGCATCCCGGCTTTCCCTGACTAGCTCGCAGTCCCTGCATCCCGGCTTTCCCTGACTGGCTCACAGTCCCTGCATCCCGGCTTTCCCTGACTAGCTCGCAATCCCTGCATCCCGGCTTTCCCTGACTGGCTCACAGTCCCTGCATCCCGGCTTTCCCTGACAGTGGCTCACAGTCCCTGCATCCCGGCTTTCCCTGACTGGCTCGCAATCCCTGCATCCCGGCTTTCCCTGGCTCGCAGTCCCTGCATCCCGGCTTTCCCTGACTGGCTCGCAATCCCTGCATCCCGGCTTTCCCTGACTGTCTCGCAGTCCCTGCATCCCGGCTTTCCCTGACTGGCTCGCAATCCCTGCATCCCGGCTTTCCCTGACTGGCTCGCAATCCCTGCGTCCCGGCTTTCCCTGACAGTGGCTCGCAATCCCTGCATCCCGGCTTTCCCTGACTGGCTCGCAATCCCTGCATCCCGGCTTTCCCTGACAGTGGCTCGCAATCCCTGCATCCCGGCTTTCCCTGACTGGCTCACAGTCCCTGCATCCCGGCTTTCCCTGACTGGCTCACAGTCCCTGCATCCCGGCTTTCCCTGACAGTGGCTCGCAATCCCTGCATCCCAGCTTTCCCTGACTGGCTCGCAATCCCTGCATCCCGGCTTTCCCTGACTGGCTCGCAGTCCCTGCATCCCGGCTTTCCCTGACTGGCTCACAATCCCTACATCCCGGCTTTCCCTGACTGGCTCGCAGTCCCTGCATCCCGGCTTTCCCTGACAGTGGCTCACAATCCCTGCATCCCGGCTTTCCCTGACTGGCTCACAGTCCCTGCATCCCGGCTTTCCCTGACTGGCTCGCAGTCCCTGCATCCCGGCTTTCCCTGACAGTGGCTCGCAGTTGGAATTTTCATCAAAGGACCAGCACAGATTGTTGGTCAGATAAACTGAAACGCATTTTTGTGAAAATTTACGAAGTATGTTTGCTGTTTTGGGTTATCAAAGCAGCAGCTGATCATTCTCTGAGATGTCAGATCTCTGAGACTTTTCAACCTTCCCCCTCACCACAAAATGGTCTCCCCCCCCCCCCCCCCCCCCCCCCCCCCCCCCCACCCACCCCTCCCCCCTCCTGTCTCCCAACCCCTTAAAGTTAGACTCAAATCATTATCCAGAACCCAGACAATCAGCACAGGTCATTGGCTGCCCAAGGCAGTGGGCAGATCACTAACTTCAGCCACAATGCACCTGGATTCCATTAAAACACCAAAGTATGACGGTGCATTTTGAGGAATGGGCCGTGATCTCTCAGCTTCGTCCTGGCCGACTCTGGAAGCAACAAGGCCGTTAAATCGTAAGAGGTTTCTTGTGAGATTTAACAACCTCGTTACACCTCGGAAGATCGAACAGGATCTCGCCAGTCGTCGCGTTCTGGATCCTGCCCACGATGGATAGAATCCAGATTTGCATATTCAAGTGTGCAATCACGCAGACTGAACTGAAAATGTTTGCGCCAGAGTTACCCAATACTGGGGGTCTAATACCTGCATTTCGGAGACTCTCAACGGGGGCTGTTTAGCTTTGGTCTCCATGGACCACCCGGGTACCATGGCCCTGCCAATCTGGCACCCTGGCAGTGCCAGGCTGACGGGGCAGTGCCAGGCTCATGGGGCCAGTGCCAGGCTCATGGGGCCGGTGCCAGGCTCATGGGGCCGGTGCCAGGCTGACGGGGCAGTGCCAGGCTCATGGGGCCGGTGCCAGGCTCATGGGGCCGGTGCCAGGCTCATGGGGCCGGTGCCAGGCTCATGGGGCCGGTGCCAGGCTCATGGGGCCAGTGCCAGGCTGAGAGAGCCGGTGCCAGGCTGAGAGAGCCGGTGCCAGGCTGAGAGAGCCGGTGCCAGGCTGGCAGTGCCAAGGTGCCTGGGTGGCATCTTGGTCATAGATATCATAGATTTACAGTGCAGAAGGAGGCCATTTGGCCCATCGAGTCTGCACCGGCTCTTGGAAAGAGCACCCTACCCAAGGTCAACATCTCCACCCTATCCCCATAACCCAGTAACCCCCACCCAACACTAAGGGCAATTTTGGACACTAAGGGCAATTTATCACGGCCAATCCACCCTAACCCGCACATCTTTGGACTGTGGGAGGAAACCGGAGCACCCGGAGGAAACCCACGCACACACGGGGAGGATGTGCAGACTCCGCACAGACAGTGACCCAAGCCGGAATCGAACCTGGGGCCCTGAAGCTGTGAAGCCACAGTGCTAACCACTGTGCTACCGTGCTGCTCATCGTGCTGGGGATCGGGTCTGGGGGTGCTTTGCCCTTATGAGGTGGGGTGCGAGGGGCATTCAAGGACCCCCTTCATTGGTAAATCGGGGCGTTCCAGAGGCTGTGGTGGGGAGTTCAGAGATCAGAACACATTTAAAAATGGTATTCCGATCTCTTCCTGCACTGGCGAGCGGAGCTCAATAGTTCAGGAAATGGGACTAGTGTTCCTCACCGAAGCCCAGAAATGAAGCAGAGTCCCATTTAATAGTGGGGTCGTTCTTGGAGCTGCCAGCCCGGGGCAACACACGGCTACACACACCCGGGCACACACACCCGGCCACTCACACCCGGCCACAACCACCCGGCCACTCACACCCGGCCACACCCACCCGGCTACACACACCCGGCTACACACACCCAGCCACACCCACCCGGCCGCACACACCCGGCTACACGCACCCAGCTACACACACCCGGCCACACACACCCAGCTACACACACCCGGCCACACACACCCGGCCACACCCACCCAGCCAAACACACCCGGCCACACCCACCCGGCTACACACACCCGGCCACACCCACCCAGCCACACCCACCCAGCCACACACACCCGGCCACACCCACCCGGCCACACACACCCGGCCACACCCGGCCACACACACCCGGCCACACACACCCGGCCACACCCACCCGGCCACACCCACCCGGCCACACCCACCCGGCCACACACACCCGGCCACACCCACCCGGCCACACACACCCAGCTACACACACCCGGCCACACACACCCAGCTACACCCACCCGGCCACACCCACCCGGCTACACCCACCCGGCCACACCCACCCGGCCCACGCACACCTGGCTACACACACCCAGCCACACACACCCAGCCACACACACCCAGCCACACACACCCGGCCACACACACCCGGCCACACACACCCAGCCACACACACCCAGCTACACACACCCGGCCACACCCACCCAGCTACGCACACCCGGCCACACCCAGCTACGCACACCCGGCCACGCACACCCAGCTACGCACACCCAGCCACGCACACCCGGCCACACACACCCGCCCACTCACACCCGGCCACTCACACCCGGCCACGCACACCCGGCCACACACACCCGCCCACTCACACCCGGCCACTCACACCCGGCCACACACACCCAGCCACACACACCCGGCCACTCACACCCGGCCACACACACCCGGCCACACACACCCGGCCACACACACCCGGCCACACACACCCAGCTACACACACCCGGCCACTCACACCCGGCCACACCCACCCAGCCACACACACCCGGCCACACACACCCGGCCACACACACCCGGCTACACACACCCGGCCACACACACCCAGCCACACCCCACCCGGCCACGCACACCCGGCCACACACACCCGGCCACTCACACCCGGCCACACACACCCGACTACACACACCCGGCCACACACACCCGGCCACGCCCACCCGGCCACTCACACCCGGCCCACTCACACCCGGCCACACCCCGGCCACACACACCCGGCCACACCCACCCGGCCACACACACCCGGCCACACCCGGCCACACACACCCGGCCACACACACCCGGCCACACCCGGCCACACCCACCCGGCCACACCCACCCGGCTACACACACCCAGCCACTCACACACGGCCACTCACACCCGGCCACTCACACCCGGCCACACACACCCGGCTACACACACCCGGCTACACACACCCAGCCACTCACACACTGCACTACACCCGGCCACTCACACCCGGCCACTCACACCGGCCACACACACCCGGCCACACACACCCGGCCACACCCACCCGGCCACACACACCCGGCCACACCCACCCGGCCACTCACACCCGGCCACACCCACCCGGCCACACACACCCGGCCACCCACACCCGGCCACACCCACCCGGCCACACACACCCGGAATGGGACTCTGTTTCATTTCCATTAAATCGTGCCCATAATGTAGACAGAGAGAATGTAAGAGAACAACCAAAATACTGAAGCTTCTTTTTACAAATTAAACAGTGTGAAGTGTCAGGGTCTGACGGGTGGCTGGGTGGGTGTGGCTGGGTGTGGCCGGGTGGGTGTGGCCGGGTGGGTGTGGCCGGGTGGGTGTGGTCGGGTGGGTGTGGCCGGGTGTGAGTGGCCGGGTGTCAGGGTCTGACTGAAACCTGGCGTGTTTCTTCCCAGAGACAGAGGCAAGTTTGCTCTCCAGATCTTCTGACACTTTACACAGTGACTTGCTTATGATCTTAACGTCATCATTCATTTCATGATAATCTTAAATTTACGTCCTGACTCACCCACACCAGTAAAAGTTGTTTTTCCTGATTGACCTCAAGCACGCCTCTGATAATTTTGAACACCTTTATCAGATTGCATCTTAACCTTTTTCCTATCAAAGAGAGCCCCATTTTCTCTAGTTGGTCATCTAACTATGTTGTGTAAGGATAGTCATGGATTTCCCCTGTGAAAGTGATTGGCTTGCGATTGCTTTCAGTTGTCCACCTTCCATTTCCCTTGGTGATTTGTCACAACCTCTCTCATTTGGAACAGCAATTCTGTATCTCTCTCTCTATATATACAACTATCTCTAAACCTATAAATCTATCTCTCTTGGTATCTCATTTTCTTGATTTGTGTGTTGTGTTTTTCAATTATTGTCAGCCTTATCAAAACCAACAATCTTAGCACATTCAATTGGTTCTTTATTGCATACGAAATTGTTTATAATAGGAATCAAAGTGTTTTAGCAGCTCTCACTGCATCGAGGAAAGTGCCTTAGGGACAGTGAACATACTGTTCTGAGCATGTGCATCAGGCATGGGTGCTTGTGTGTATTAATTAAACAGGAAACAATATGGTTTGATTTTGTAGATTTGACTGAAGCCTTTAAAAACACCCATGAAAAGTGATGCTCCAGATTCAACTAACAGATTGTCTCCCATTGCAAAGCAAGATAATTTATGTGCCAGGATATATCATAGCATTTGTACAGATCTAATTGGATGCAATTATTTCAACAGAATTGCAATGCTTTGCAGAGATTAAACATACTTGTGCAAAAGATAAACCATAAAATTGGTTGAAGCTCGAGAGAAAAAAGCAATAATCATTCAACCATTATAATTATTACCAAGCATTGTATCACCTGCAGAATGCTGCAATTTTTGTGTAGAATAAGAGTTTAAATTGGTTAGAATGTTAAAGGTGTTTCAGGTTTTTGTCCAGCGTTTGTTCCCACTCTTTTCTTGTTCTCTTTTCTCTTCATTCCCTCCTTCCTCGTCTTAACTCTAATATTAACACTGGAACCAATATACAATGAGGAATCAGAATTTTTAAAAATTCATATTTATCTTTCCCATATTAATTTCACAGTGGCACAGCGGTTAGCACTGCTGCCTCACAGCTCCAGGGACCCAGGTTCAATTCCGGTCTCGGGTAACTGTCTGTGCAGAGTCTGCATTTGCTCCCCGTGTGTGCGTGGGATTCCTCCGGGTGCTCCGGTTTCCTCTCACAGTCCAAAGATGTGCAGGTTAGATGGATCGGCCATGCTAAATTGCCCTTAGTGTCCAAAAGATTAGGTGGGGTTATTGGGTTATGGGTAAAGCGTGGAGACTTGGCTTAAGTAGAGAGCTCTTTCCAAGGGCCGGTGGAGAATCGATGGGCTGAGTGGTCTCATTCTGCAATATACATTGTATTTATGTATCTATGTCACAAAAAGTCCATGAAAACTCTGGATAAAAGATTTTGAGACAGAATTTTCTGACTGTTTCTTGTTTCTCTAATTGCTGCACAATAATAAAGTGATTCACGGTGAGACTCACAACAATTACATGAATCAATAATAATACTAATTCATTATAATGGATCAATCATAATAATTTGCTATGGTTCTCCTCATGTTTGGCAAAATTTAAAAAATGCAAAAATGCTATTTCTCTTCCTGTAACTGTGATCCAGACTCAGGGAATTTCCCAGCTCTGTGAACTCGACTTTTAAAAATGTTTTCCTGGAGGTTGGATTTCTGTTCCAGAGTGAGCTGAAATAGGAGTCGAGGCAAACGGCCTCGGAAGCTTCCAAGTGCAGAGGTGGGCTGGACGGAAAGCTTGACACCGTGCACCACACTGTGTTTAAATAATTAAAGGCAAAGGTTAAAACAAAAAACAGTACAACCCCCAGCCCTCACCCCCCCCCCCCAAACTCCCTATGCCCCATTCATGCCAACCCATGGCCCTCTATCCACCCCATGGCCCATTGTGCCCCATGCCATTTTAGTGCCAATTCATGCCAACACATCCAGTATCCTTTTACCACCTCCATGGCAACTCACCTGGTATCCTTGGACACTTCCTTGACAGCTTTGCACTTCTTTGACAGCTTTCACAATTACTTGACAGCTCAATAGTTCCTTGACAGCTGGACAGTTTGTTGATAGCTGGACAGTTTATTGACAGCTAGATCGTTTGTTGACAACTAAACAGTTCCTTGACAGCTCAGCATTTCCAATGAGTATGTGTATAAAAAGTGCAAAGTCATATTTAATTCTAACAATCCCAAAAGGTGCCATACCTCTCCCAAAGGTGTCCCGGGACCCTATCCAAAGGGATACCTTTCCTCTATAAAGAATTCACCAAGTTCAGGCCTCCTCTTACCTGGTCTACTCTGCACACTCTATGATTCTTGCATCTAGGGTTGAGAAATTGGAAGTCAGCGGGGGCAGTTGATGATTTAACTTGCCAGCATCCTCTGTGTTTTACGCATGACAGAACCCAGGGCCGCCCCTGCAAAGTTGGAAATGTTGTCTTCTGGAGTGGGACTTTGAAATTTCAGCCATTTCCAGAAATTTTGCTGTGGGAGTCAGGCTCTATGTCCTGCTAAACATTTGAGATGTTTCTGTTTCAACCCCATCATCTTATTTCTCTCACTCGGCCTTTCTGTTTGACTTCTCATTCTCTGCTTCTATTTACCTCTATCTCTCTCTAATATGTTTGCCTTTTTGTTATTTGTATATGTTTCTGTTGGTGCAGAGCACGTTTTGTTATGTTTCTGGATTAGGTTACATCTTCTTTCTGCAACATGTCTCTAGTGTGCCTCGGTCCCTGTTTTTCTTTATGGCCGCGATTTTCTAGCTCAGTCTTGGGCAGATCCGCCATGGATTTAGCAGCCCAGCTTAAAGTCTATTGACTTTCAACAGGACTGGACGAGCCCATCCCAGGGCATCCCCTACCCTCCCGCACCAGGGACCCTGGTACTTACCAGTCCCAGGTCTTAGGTTCTGGCCACTGCAGCCTAGAGGGGCTGAAGAGCTGTTGGACAATCTGATTGAGCCGAGCACTCACCATCCTAAAAATGCAGGCCCATGTGTCCATGATTCTTCTTGTATGTTTTCCCTGATTCCCATAATTGACATACAAACCTTGACAAGCCACATAAATTACCTTGTCTCCTTCTCAAACCTGGTGACTGAGCTGTAAATTGACATTTTGACTGCAAGGGAGTGTAGGGTCAGGACATTTGATTGTGAAGTACTGGGAGTTTGATCCTACTCTTGACCAGGATGAAGTAGGGTGCCAAAGCCTCAGACTTCGGGGTCGGAGGGAGACAGCGACTCATATGGGATGGTGTGAAAAAACAGGATGAGGATTTTGTTGGGCAATAGACGCCCTGTCCCTGGGCCAAAAAGACAGTATAAATCTGACCCTATTTCCATTCTCTCTACCTTTGAGAAAGAGACATCCAGACTTGAAACGTTCGCACTCTTCTCTCTCCACAGATATTGTCAGACCTGCTGTGATTGTCCAGCAGTTTCTGTTTTTGTAACCGCACCTTGGATCTTTTTGGGGTACCTTCCTCGGATTCTGTTTTTATTGGACAGCAAACAAGCTGCCATTGGTGCTCCCATCCTCTGAGGGCTGGGATCCTGCAGTCCAGTTGGAGATCCTCAGTACAACAGCACCATGGGGAGGAGTGGCCACTGCTGGGACTGCACCCATCCCAGTGAGGCAGCTTGGACACTGGCTCAGAAAAATGTGAAGTGGAATTGAGGGTCTGTGGGGCAGGATGCTGGGGGTGGAGGGGGTGGTGGCTCGAGAGGGCACATGGGGGGGGGGGGGGGGCAGCCATTGCCATCTTCATGAGGTGCTTGGATATAAATGAATGGGGTGAGTCACCAACTTGTCAATTGGAGTGGATCCTTTACACCCAGCAACTTGTCAAACTCCCCTACCCTGACACTTGGTCATCTGCAATTTTTTTTTCCTTTATTCAGTCATGGAATGTGGATGTCTCCGGCTCGGTCAGCATTTATTGACCATCCCTGAGAGTCAACCGCATTGCTGTGGGTCTGGAGTCACATGTAGGCCAGAACGGGTAAGGACGGCAGATTTCCTTCCCCAAAGGACATTAGTGAACCAGATGGGTTTTTACAACAATCGACAATGGTTTGATGGTCATCATCAGACTTTTCATTCCAGATTTTTACTGAATTCAAATTTCACTGTCTCCAGTGGTGGGATTTGAACCCAGGTCTCCAGAGCATCACCCTGGGTCTCTGGACAATACCGCGACACCATTATAGAATTTACAGTGCAGAAGGAGGCCATTCGGCCCATTGAGTCTGCACCGGCTCCTGGAAAGAGCACCCTACCCAAGGTTAACACCTCCACCCTATCCCCATAACCCAGTAACCCCACCCAACACTAAGGGCAATTGTGGACGCTAAGGGCAATTTAGCATGTCCAATTCACCTAACTTACACATCTTTGGACTGTGGGAGGAAACCGGAGCACCCGGAGGAAACCCACGCACACACGGGGAGGATGTGCAGACTCCGCACAGACAGTGACCCAAGCCGGAATCGAACCTGGGACCCTGGAGCTGTGAAGCAATTGTGCTATCCACAATGCTACCGTGCTGCCCTGGTCTGTCTAATTGAAATCGTTTGGACCCATGTCCACAAATTGAACTCTTAACAGGGTTCAAACTTTCTGAGGCTGTTACCTTTTCTCCGCTAATCACAAACTCAATATTTTTTTCATTGTATCATCTGTTCTCTGAAATCACCGTCATCAGCTTTGTGAGGTGTTTTAAATTTGTGTCTATACTTCTGATGTATTGTCTAAAGCAGTGAAATTCATTCAGTTTACCAAATAATTATCCACATTACATCAGACCCATTTGCAAAATCGTGAAACGGGATTGGGACGAGAATTGGTTCCGACGCCAAAATCATGGTCAGCGTCGATTTGACGCCAAATTGCGATTCTCCGTCACCTTAACAGCAGCGTCAATGTGTCCCAGTATGCATGTACACTAAACACCGTCAGCATATCATTAGCGGGCCCAACCCAGTATTCACCGTGGTCTCCGCGATTCTCCGCCTCCGATAGGCCAAGATCCCAATGGCATGTTTCACTTTGAAGAATCTTGAAACCGGCGTTGTGGCTGATGAAGGAGAGAGAGGAGGTAGGACACAGAGAAGAGCAACTGCGGACTGTCGGCCTGGACACTGGCCGGGCTGGCAGGGGTGGACGGAGGGAGGAGGGGGGAGGGCCTGCCAGGGGATGGGGTGTGACAGGGAAACAGGCTGAGCGGCTGGGGTGACCCCGCCTCCCCCCCCCCCCCACGCACGGGACAGGGGTGGTGTCCAGGTGCAGCCCTCCATTACCGTGGCCAACTTGCTGTGCACTCACTGACCACCCAGCCTGGCCCCTGGTTCATGCGTAGCATAGAACAGTACAGCACAGAACAGGCACAGAACGGTGTTGGTATATCATCTGGTGGCTGCAGCTATCAATCAAGAATTGTGTGTCTTCATCATCATTCTCTATTGTTGGTAACCTTTCACTGCCTGGCCAGGTAGTCCATTGTGAATATCTGAAAGGTAATAGGCATGAGGGGGAAGTAGTGCTACATTGTGTGAGTAATTAAAAGGCCCATGTTCACACCTTCAACAGTTTGGAAATTAGGTGAGAGTGTGGGACTAATAGGTTGTGAAAGTAGCAGTTCTGATATAGATAGAACATAGAACGATACAGCGCAGTACAGGCCCTTCGGCCCACGATGTTGCACCGACATGGGAAGTCAAAAACAAAAGGCCATCTAACCTACACTATGCCATTATCATCCATATGCTTATCCAATAAACTTTTAAATGCCCTCAATGTTGGCGAGTTCACTACTGTTGCAGGTAGGGCATTCCACAGCCTCACCACTCTTTGCGTAAAAAACCCACCTCTGACCTCTGTCCTATATCTATTACCCCTCAATTTAAGGCTATGTCCCCTCGTGCTAGCCACCTCCATCCACGGGAGAAGGCTCTCGCTGTCCACCTTATCTAACCCTCTGATCATTTTGTATGCCTCTATTAAGTCACCTCTTAACCTTCTTCTCAATAACGAAAACAACCTCAAGTCCATCAGCCTTTCCTCATAAGATTTTCCCTCCATACCAGGCAACATCCTGGTAAATCTCCTCTGCACCCGTTCCAAAGCTTCCACGTCCTTCCTATAATGAGGCGATCAGAACTGTACGCAATACTCCAAATGCGGCCGTACCAGAGTTTTGTACAACTGCAACATGACCTCATGGCTCCGGAACTCAATCCCTCTACCAATAAAGGCCAACACACCATAGGCCTTCTTCACAACCCTATCAACCTGGGTGGCAACTTTCAGGGATCTATGTACATGGACACCGAGATCCCTCTGCTCATCAACACTACCAAGAATTTTACCATTAGCCAAATATTCCGATTCCTGTTATTCTTTCCAAAGTGAATCACCTCACACTTCTCTACATTAAACTCCATTTGCCACCTCTCAGCCCAGCTCTGCAGCTTATCTATGTAACCTGCAACATCCTTCCACACTGTCTACAACTCCACCGACTTTAGTGTCGTCTGCAAATTTACTCACCCAACCTTCTGTGCCCTCCTCTAGGTCATTTATAAAAATGACAAACAGCAACGGCCCCAGAACAGATCCTTGTGGTACGCCACTCGTAACTGAACTCCATTCTGAACATTTGCCATCAACCACCACCCTCTGTCTTCTTTCAACTAGCCAATTTCTGATCCACATCTCTAAATCACCTTATCAAACGCTTTACTGAAATCCATATACACCACATCAACTGCTTTACCCTCATCTACCTGTTTGGTCACCTTCTCAAAGAACTCGATAAGGTTTGTGAGGCATGACCTACCCTTCACAAAACCATGCTGACTATCCCTAATCATATTATTCCTATCTAGATGATTATAAATCGTATCTCTTATAATCCTCTCCAAGACTTTACCCACAACAGACGTGAAGCTCACCGGCCTATAGTTACCGGGGTTATCTCTACTCCCCTTCTTGAACAAAGGGACCACATTTGCTATCCTCCAGTCCTCTGGCACTATTCCTGTAGCCAATGATGACATAAAAATCAAAGCCAAAGGCTCAGCAATCTCTTCCCTGGCTTCCCAGAGAATCCTAGGATAAATCCCATCAGGCCCCGGGGACTTATCTATTTTCACCTTGTCCAGAATTGCCAACACTTCTTCCCTACGCACCTCAATGCCATCTATTCTAATAGCCTGGGTCTCAGCATTCTCCTCCACAACATTATCTTTTTCCTGAGTGAATACTGACGAAAAGTATTCATTTAGTATCTTGCTTATCTCCTCAGCCTCCACACACAACTTCCCACCACTGTCCTTGACTGGCCCTACTCTTACCCTAGTCATTCTTTTATTCCTGACATACCTATAGAAAGCTTTTGGGTTTTCCTTGATCCTACCTGCCAAAGACAAAGATATGTCCTCCCTGACTGACTATAACCTCAGCAATGGCAATAATGACAAACACTACCTCTTCCATGAGGGTTGGTATTTGCAGGAAAGCTTGTCCACCTCGTTATGTTTCAGCTGCTACCTCTGATCATCCATCTTGTCTTGAAGGAGAGAAAGACAAATCAGTGAATGTTGTGCAATCTGGGCGAAGTGCTGGTCATGGCTGAATGGATTTGCATACAAATTGTGTGACAAGGGTGTGAGATTTGTAACAGTGGTAAGTGTCTGATGGTGTGGTGGAGTCTGGGTTCTGATGATACAGATTGTTGATAAGTGGGTGAAGGGGGATGTGGTGTTTACATAAGAACATAAGAACTAGGAGCAGGAGTAGGCCATCTGGCCCCTCGAGCCTGCTCCGCCATTCAATGAGATCATGGCTGATCTTTTGTGGACTCAGCTCCACTTTCCGGCCCAAACACCATAACCCTTAATCCCTTTATTCTTCAAAAAACTATCTATCTTTACCTTAAAAACATGTAATGAAGGAGCCTCAACTGCTTCACTGGGCAAGGAATTCCATAGATTCACAACCCTTTGGGTGAAGAAGTTCCTCCTAAACTCAGTCCTAAATCTACTTCCCCTTATTTTGAGTCTATGCCCCCTAGTTCTGCTTTCACCCGCCAGTGGAAACAACCTGCCCGCATCTATCCTATCTATTCCCTTCATAATTTTATATGTTTCTATAAGATCCCCCCTCATCCTTCTAAATTCCAACGAGTACAGTCCCAGTCTACTCAACCTCTCCTCATAATCCAACCCCTTCAGCTCTGGGATTAACCTAGTGAATCTCCTCTGCACACCCTCCAGCACCAGTATGGCCTTTCTCAAGTAAGGAGACCAAAACTGAACACAATACTCCAGGTGTGGCCGCACTAACACCTTATACAATTGCAACATAACCTCCCTAGTCTTAAACTCCATCCCTCTAGCAATGAAGGACAAAATTCCATTTGCCTTCTTAATCACCTGTTGCACCTGTAAACCAACCTTCTGTGACTCATGCACTAGCACATCCAGGTCTCTCTGCACAGCGGCATGCTTTAATATTTTATCGTTTAAATAATAATCCCATTTAGAGTAGTGGCTGAGGCAAGCGGTGCAGTTGATAGGATAGGGCATTTGAAGATGCATTCACTGACCTTGACCACTCATGTGAAATCATTGATCTTTTTGCAACGCTAATCTGCTGCCATTGACATCCATCACTCTCTGTTCCCACTGCCTATCCCAGTGCCCAGTGCTGTTCCCAGTGCCCAGTGCTGTTCTCACTGCCTATCCCAGTGCCCAGTGCTGTTCCCAGTGCTGTTCCCAGTGCCCAGTGCTGTTCCCACTGCCTTTTACCATTCACCTGGAGAGTCTCCTGGTCACCTGCTGATATGCAACATGTCTCCCCCCTCCTACCTCCCCCACTGAGGCCTCCTACAGTGTTTGGAAACCTTGGAGCTTGATGTCTCCCTGTTGTAAAATACCTTCGCTTTTACCAGGTCAGTTTCACTTCTTGCAGAAGTGCTGCTTGTACCAGCCACAATACATCTCCTCTGAGAGTTGCAGCCTCACATTAAGCAGTTCAAACTAGGTGAAGGTGATGCAAAGAAGTGAAGATTTTGGGCCCCTCTGCCGCTGTAAGCAGCCAATGAACAACACACAGTAATCATGCTAACACACAGTAATCATGCTAACACACAGTAATCATGCTAATGCACAGTAACCATGCTAACACACAGTAATCATGCTAACACACAGTAATCATGCTAACACACAGTAATCATGCTAACACACAGTAATCATGCTAACACACAGTAATCATGCTAACGCACAGTAATCATGCTAACACACAGTAATCATGCTAACACACAGTAATCATGCTAACGCACAGTAATCATGCTAACACACAGTAACCATGCTAACACACAGTAATCATGCTAACACACAGTAATCATGCTAACACACAGTAATCATGCTAACACACAGTAATCATGCTAACGCACAGTAATCATGCTAACACACAGTAATCATGCTAACGCACAGTAATCATGCTAACACACAGTAATCATGCTAACACACAGTAATCATGCTAACACACAGTAATCATGCTAACGCACAGTAATCATGCTAACACACAGTAATCATGCTAACACACAGTAATCATGCTAATGCACAGTAACCATGCTAACACACAGTAATCATGCTAACGCACAGTAATCATGCTAACGCACAGTAATCATGCTAACACACAGTAATCATGCTAATGCACAGTAATCATGCTAACACACAGTAATCATGCTAACACACAGTAATCATGCTAATGCACAGTAACCATGCTAACACACAGTAATCATGCTAACGCACAGTAATCATGCTAACGCACAGTAATCATGCTAACACACAGTAATCATGCTAACACACAGTAATCATGCTAACACACAGTAATCATGCTAACACACAGTAATCATGCTAACACACAGTAATCATGCTAACGCACAGTAATCATGCTAACACACAGTAATCATGCTAACACACAGTAATCATGCTAATGCACAGTAACCATGCTAACACACAGTAATCATGCTAACGCACAGTAATCATGCTAACGCACAGTAATCATGCTAACACACAGTAATCATGCTAACACACAGTAATCATGCTAACGCACAGTAACCATGCTAACACACAGTAATCATGCTAACGCACAGTAATCATGCTAACGCACAGTAATCATGCTAACACACAGTAATCATGCTAACGCACAGTAATCATGCTAACGCACAGTAATCATGCTAACGCACAGTAATCATGCTAACACACAGTAACCATGCTAACACACAGTAATCATGCTAACACACAGTAATCATGCTAACACACAGTAATAGAACATAGAACAGTACAGCACAGAACAGGCCCTTCGGCCCTCAATGTTGTGCCGAGCCATGATCACCCTACTCAAACCCACGTATCCACCCTATACCCGTAACCCAACAACCCCCCCTTAACCTTACTTTTTAGGACACTACGGGCAATTTAGCATGGCCAATCCACCTAACCCGCACATCTTTGGACTGTGGGAGGAAACCGGAGCACCCGGAGGAAACCCACGCACACACGGGGAGGACGTGCAGACTCTGCACAGACAGTGACCCAGCCGGGAATCGAACCTGGGACCCTGGAGCTGTGAAGCATTTATGCTAACCACCATGCTACCGTGCATACAGCATTCAGCCTGCATTTCAGTCAATGGACAGCGGGTTAACGAGGCTTCGCCACCCTCCTGCCCATTTTCAGAGGCTTTTCCACCAAGTCACACTATCAGTCTTTCTGTTTCTCTTCCCTCCGACAGGCGCCGGAATGTGGCGACTAGGGGCTTTCACAATAACTTCATTTGAAGCCTACCTGTGACAATAAGCGATTTTCATTTCATTTCATTTCATTCATTTCCATTTTGTTTGATTGTTATTCTATAGCTCTCAGGATATAGAGCATAGAACATAGAACATTACAGCGCAGTGCAGGCCCTTCGGCCCTCGATGTTGCGCCAACCTGTGAAACCACTCTAAAGTCCCTCTACACTATTCCCTTATCGCCCATATGTTTATCCAGTGACCATTTGAATGTGTTTAGTGTTGGCGAGTCCACTACTGTTGCAGGCAGGGCATTCCACGCCCTTACTACTCTCTGAGTAAATAATCTACCTCTGACATCTGTCCTCTATCTATTTCCCCTCAATTTAAAGCTATGTCCCCTCGTGCTAGACATCACCATCCGAGGAAAAAGGCTCTCACTGTCCACCCTATCTAATCCTCTGATCATCTTGTATGCCTCAATTAAGTCACCTCTTAACCTTCTTCTCTCTAACGAAAACAGCCTCAAGTCCCTCAGCCTTTCCTCATAAGATTTTCCCTCCATACCAGGAAACATCCTGGTAAATCTCCTCTGCACCCGTTCCAAAGCTTCCACATCCTTCCTATAATGTGGCGACCAGAACTGCACGCAATACTCCAAATGTGGCCGCACCAGAGTCCTGTACAGCTGCAACATGAGCTCATGGCTCCGAAACTCGATCCCTCTACCAATAAAAGCTAACACACCGTACGCCTTCTTAACAACCCTCTCAACCTGGGTGGCAACTTTCAGGGATCACCAATCTCAACCCCTCTTTTGAATGTGGAATGTGATTAGACTTGATAAAATTATCTTAAATTGAATTTCGGGCTGGATCCAAATCCATGATTACATATCAGTTGCTGCTGTCCGCCCTTTATAATTTGTGCTTACACTCAATCTTTTTCTTCAATTTTGCACGGATCTGCACCACCTCATTGCTGATTCTGGTCCTTCTCCTGCTGGTGCTGTGCTTTCTTGGGTTGGCATTGTCAGCCCTTTCCTTCAGCTTTCCTCTTGTCATCCTCCTTTCCTTTTATAAAATAAATTTACGTACCCAATTATTTGTTTTTCCATTAAGGGGCAATTCAATGTTGCCAATCCACCTACCCTGCACATCTTTGGGTTGTGGGGGTGAGACCCACGCAGACACGGGGAGAATGTGCAAACTCCACATGGACAGTGACCCAGAGCCGGGATCGTACCCGGGTCCTCGGCGCCGTGAGGCAGCAGTGCTAACCACTGCAGCACCGTGTCTCCCTGTGTCACTCCTTTCCAACCCTCAGCTGATGCCTACTGGTGCATGCAAGCTGCATCCGCCCATTCTTATTCCTGCTGAAAGTATTTGTTATCTTGCTGCCTACTCATTTACTCCAAACGTGACAGAGTGCTGCACTGTAAGAGGTGCTGTTTCAGATGGAACATTGAACAAAGGCCTCGTCTGCTCCCTCAGGTGGATAAAAAGATCCCATAACACTGTTTCGAAGAGCAGTGGAGTTATCTTTATTATTTATTATAAAAGATGGAAAATTATAGGCCAATTAGCCTAACCTCGGTTGTTGGTAAAATTCTAGAATCGATCGTTAAGGATGAGATTTCTAAATTCTTGGAAGAGCAGGGTCGGATTAGAACAAGTCAACATGGATTTAGTAAGGGGAGGTCGTGCCTGACGAACCTGTTAGAATTCTTTGAGGAGGTGACAAGTAGGTTAGACCAGGGAAACCCAGTGGATGTGGTCTATCTGGATTTCCAAAAGGCCTTTGATAAGGTGCCACACAGGAGGCTGCTGAGTAAGGTGAGGGCCCATGGTGTTCGAGGTGAGCTACTGGCATGGGTTGAGGATTGGCTGTCTGACAGAAGGCAGAGAGTTGGGATAAAAGGTTCTTTTTCGGAATGGCAGCCGGTGACCAGCGGTGTCCCACAGGGTTCAGTGTTGGGGCCGCAGCTGTTCACCATATATATTAATGATCTGGATGATGGGACTGGGGGCATTCTAGCAAAGTTTGCCGATGATACGAAGTTAGGTGGTCAGGCAGGTAGTGCTGAGGAAGTGGGGAGGCTGCAGAAGGATCTAGACAGTTTGGGAGAGTGGTGCAGGAAATGGCTGATGCAATTCAACGTGAGAAAATGTGAGGTCTTGCACTTTGGAAAAAAGAATCCAAGCATAGACTACTTTCTAAACGGTGAGAAAATTCATAATGCCAAAGTACAAAGGGATCTGGGAGTGCTAGTCGAGGATTCCCTAAAGGTAAACATGCAGGTTGAATCTGTGATTAAGAAAGCGAATGCAATGTTGTCATTTATCTCAAGAGGGTTGGAATTAAAAGCAGCGACGTGCTACTGAGTCTTTATAAGGCTCTGGTTAGGCCCCATTTGGAGTACTGTGTCCAGTTTTGGGCCCCACATCTCAGGAAGGACATACTGGCACTGGAGCGTGTCCAGCGGAGATTCACACGGATGATCCCTGGAATGGCGGGTCTAACATATGATGAACGGCTGAGGATCCTGGGATTGTATTCATTGGAGTTTAGAAGGTTAAGGGGAGATCTAATAGAAACTTACAAGATAATACATGGCTTAGAAAGGGTGGACGCAAAGAAACTGTTTCCGTTAGGCGAGGAGACGAGGAGGCCTTACTTCCACTCCTATGTCTTATGGTCTTATGGACCCGTGGGCACAGCCTTAGAATTAGAGGGGGTAAATTCAGAACAGAAATGCGGAGACATTTCTTCAGCCAGAGAGTGGTGGGCCTGTGGAATTCATTGCCGCGGAGTGCAGTGGAGGCCGGGACGCTAAATGGCTTCAAGGCAGAGATAGATAAATTCTTGATGTCGCGAGGAATTAAGGGCTACGGGGAGAATGCTGGTAGGTGGAGTTGAAATGCCCATCAGCCATGATTGAATGGCGGAGTGGACTCGATGGGCCGAATGGCCTTACTTCCACTCCTATGTCTTATGATCTTATGATCTTATGATTCAGGTGTTCTTGCCGATATTTGTCACTCAATCGACATTCCAAAAGCAGGTTATCTGGTCAATATCAGTATCTGTAACCTTGTTGCCACATTTCCTACATTAGAACATAGATGACACGTCAGAAGTACTTCATTAGCTGCAAAGTGCTGTAAAGTTGCTATTTCAATGCAAGTCTTTCTTTTAGCTTCCTCACTGCGGAATCTGTTTCGGAGCCTCTGCTCAAAATAACTTTTTTTTCTTTATTCGTTCCTGGGATGTGGGTGTCGCTGGGCTGGGCCAACATTTATTGCCCATCCCTGAGGGTATTTAAGAGTTAACCACATTGCTGTGGGTCTGGAGTCACATGTAGGTCAGACCAAGTATGGACGACAGGTGATTCCCTGAAGGACATTAGTGACCAGATGGGTTTTTACACCAACCGACAATGGTTTCAAGGTTGTCATTAGACTTTCAATTCCAAATTTATATTGTGTTTAAATTCCATCAGCTGCCATGGTGGATTTGAACCCGGGTCCCCAGATCATTACCCTGGGTCTGGGGATTACTAGTCCAGCGACAATTTAGACTTAGAACAGTACAGCACAGAACAGGCCCTTCGGCCCTCAATGTTGTGCCGAGCAATGATCACCCTACTCAAACCCACGTATCCACCCTATACCCGTAACCCAACAACCCCTCCCCCTTAACCTTACTTTTTAGGACACTACGGCCAATTTATCATGGCCAATCCACCTAACCCGCACATCTTTGGACTGTGGGAGGAAACCGGAGCACCCGGAGGAAACCCACGCACACATGGGGAGGACGTGCAGACTCCACACAGGCAGTGACCCAGCCGGGAATCGAACCTGGGACCCTGGAGCTGTGAAGCATTTATGCTAACCACCATGCTACCCTGCTGCCCCTACTGTTGACAATGACCCTACTGTTTCTCATAATTCATTAAATGTAAACTTTAACTGAATCATACATCGCCTGATTGTGTTATGGGCCAGGGTTTAGAGAACCCCAAAGTGTATCATGGAGTTCACCTGACCCACACCGTTTACTAGATTGTGGTACGGGGAGCACACGGCCCACTCTACAGGTGTGGTACAGCAGAAATGGAAAAGTATTTTAAAAAGCAAAACAATGTTTATTCTATGAACTCAACTTAACCTTTTCAAAACATACAGTGAACATCTTAGCAACCATTAATTCAAATACAACCCCCAAAGACTACAACACTAAGTAATCCTTTAAGCTTTCCTTTTAACATCCATACGACTTAAAAAAGACCTTTTAACAGAAGCACATCAGGTTAAAGTCACCACTGAGAGCAGTTATTAGTTTTAAATCACCAAAGGATCGATTTACAGTCTTTGTATTACAGAGCGAGAGACAAATACCCCTTCTGGCTGTGACTGCAGCTATCCAGCTCTGAAAACGAAACTAAAACACACCCTGCTATTGCAGAAAATACGGAGGCCGGGGATTCAGGGTGATTTAGCAGTTTGGATCAGAAACTGGCTAGCTGAAAGAAGACAAAGGATGGTGGTTGATGGGAAATGTTCAGCCTGGAGTTCAGTTACTAGTGGTGTACCACAAGGATCTGTTTTGGGGCCACTGCTGTTTGTCATTTTTATAAATGACCTGGAGGCGGGCATAGAAGGATGGGTGAGTAAATTTGCAGATGACACTAAAGTCGGTGGAGTTGTGGACAGTGCGGAAGGATGTTGCAGGTTACAGAGGGACATAGATAAGCTGCAAAGTTGGGCTGACAGGTGGCAAATGGAGTTTAATGCAGAAAAGTGTGAGGTGATTCATTTTTGAAGGAATAACAGGAAGACAGAGTACTGGGCTAATGGTAAGATTCTTGGTAGTGTGGATGAGCAGAGAGATCTCGGTGTCTATGTACATAGATCCCTGAAAGTTGCCACCCAGGTTGAGAGGGTTGTTAAGAAGGCGTACGGTGTGTTAGCCTTTATTGGTAGAGGAATTGAGTTTCGGAGCCATGAGCTCATGTTGCAGCTGTACAGAACTCTGGTGTGGCCGCATTTGGAGTATTGCGTGCAATTCTGGTCGCCGCATTATCGGAAGGATGTGGAAGCATTGGAAAGGGTAGAGAGGAGATTTACCAGGATGTTGCCTGGTATGGAGGGAAGATCTTATGAGGGAAGGCTGAGGGACTTGAGGCTGTTTTCGTTAGAGAGAAGAAGGTTAAGAGGTGACTTAATTGAGGCATACAAGATGATCAGAGGATTAGATAGGGTGGACAGTGAGAGCCTTTTTCCTCGGATGGTGATGTCTAGCACGAGGGGACATAGCTTTAAATTGAGGGGAGATAGATATAGGACAGATGTCAGAGGTAGGTTCTTTACTCAGAGAGTAGTAAGGGCGTGGAATGCCCTGCCTGCAACAGTAGTGGACTCGCCAACACTAAACGCATTCAAATGGTCATTGGATAGGCATATGGACGATAAGGGAATAGTGTAGATGGGCTTTAGAGGGGTTTCACAGGTCAGCACAACATCGAGGGCCGAAGGGCCTGTACTGTGCTGTAATGTTCTCTGTTCTATGTTCTGCAGCAAACCACCTGAAACAAAAGTAAAAAGCTGACAGACAGCCCAGCCCCACCCACTCTCTGACATCACTGCAGTAGTAAATGCCCATTTCTTAAAGGTACTCTCACTACACGTATTTATATACGCACCCATTTATAAACACCCATTTCTTAAAGGTACTCTCACATGACAATAGCTATTTGCTCCATTTTGGCTGCTATGGTTGTGTTGTCTCTTTGAGGGAGTGGATTTGGCGGACCATGTGACCCGCTCCCAGCTAAACAGATGGGAGCGTGCGAACCACAACCAATAGCAAGTTTTCACAGGGGTCAGGGAGCAGCGGCCCGGGAGCAGGGGTCAGGAGCCTGGGAGCAAGTGTCAGGAGCCTGGGAGCAGGGTTCAGGAGCCTGGGAGCAGGGGTCAGGGAGCAGAGGTCAGGGGCCTGGGTGCAGGGGTCTGGAGCCTGGGAGCAGGGGTCAGGAGTCTGAGAGCAGGGATCAGGGAGCAGAGGTCAGGGGCCAGGATGATGGGGTCAGGGAGCAGGGGTCAGGGGCCTGGGAACAGGGGTCAGGGAGCAGCAGCCTGGGAGCAGGGGTCAGGAGCCTGGGAGCAGGGGTCAGGAGCCTGGGAGCAGGGGTCAGGAGCCTGGGAGCAGGGGTCAGGAGCCTGGGAGCAGGGGTCAGGGAGCAGAGGTCAGGGGCCTGGGTGCAGGGGTCAGGAGCCTGGGAGCAGGGGTCAGGAGCCTGAGAGCAGGAGTCAGGAGCCTGGGAGCAGGGGTCAGGGAGCAGGGGTCAGGGGCCTGGGAACAGGGGTCAGGGAGCAGCAGCCTGGGAGCAGGGGTCAGGAGCCTGGGATCAGAGGTCAGGGAGCAGGGGTCAGGGGCCTGGGAGTAGGTAAATCCGTGACAGAACAGTGGAAGCATTCAAGAAGGAAATAGGGAGAGGGCAGGGCCAACTTGTTCCAATCAAGTAAAACGGTGGGACCAACAAATCCAGTGAACCCTGGATATCGAGGGACAAACAGCATTGGATCAGGAGAGAAACGGAGGCTTCTGGCAAATATCCAGGGCTCTTGAGGAGTGTAGAATGTGCAAGTGGGAAGTTAAGAAGAAAATTAGGAGAGCAAAAAGGAGACAGGAAAGGATGCTGGCAGGTAAAATAAAGGAAAATCCTAAGTTCTTTCACAAGTACATTAAGAGTAAAATGATAACTAGGGAAAGAGTCGAGTCCATTAAGGACCACAGGGGTCATTTGTGTGTGGAACAGGAGGATGGAGGTAGGGTTCGAAATGAATACTTTGTGTCAGTGTTCACTCGTGGGAGGGGTGGTGTGGGTATAGAAATCAGGGAGAAGGAGGGACGGTGTGGGTATAGAAATCAGGGAGAAGGAGGGACGGTGTGGGTATAGAAATCAGGGAGAAGGAGGGATGGTGTGGGTATAGAAATCAGGGAGAAGGGGGGACAGTGTGGGTATAGAAATCAGGGAGAAGGAGGGATGGTGTGGGTATAGAAATCAGGGAGAAGGAGGGACGGTGTGGGTATAGAAATCAGGGAGAAGGAGGGACGGTGTGGGTATAGAAATCAGGGAGAAGGACTGTATTAAAATTAAAGAGATTAACACAGACAGACAGGATTTTCTGAGCGCTCTGGGAAGCTTAAAAGTAGACAAATCTCCAGGGCCAGATGGAATGTATCCCAGGCTGCTGAGTGAGGCAAGGGAGGAAATAGCAGGGGGGCTGGCAATAATTTTCAATTCCTCTCTGGCCACAGGAGAGGTGCCGGAGGACTGGAGGATAGTCAATGTGGTACCATTATTCAAGAAGGGAGGGAGGGATAAACCAGGAAACTACAGGACAGTCAGTCTAACTTCAGTGGTGGGGAAACTATTGGAAGCAATTCTGAGAGACAGAATTAATCTGTATTTGGAAAGGCCGGGATTAATCAGGAACAGTCAGCTTGGGTTTGGTTAAGGGGAGGTCATGTCTGACCAACCTGATTGAATTTTTTGAACAGGTGACCAGGTGTGTCGATGAGGGAAATGCCTTTGATGCAGTTGACTTGGACTTCAGCAAAGCTTTTGATAAGGTTCCACAGGGGAGACTGACAGCGAAGGTTAGAGCCCATGGAATCCAAGGAAATTTGGCAAATTGGATCCAGAATTGGCTGAGTGGCAGGAAGCAGAGGGGGATGGGTGAGGGGTGTTTTTCTGACTGGAAGCCTGTGTCCAGTGGGTCCCGCAGGGATCAGTGTTGGGGACAGGGATCAGTGTTGGGGTCCCACAGGGATCAGTGTTGGGGACCCGCGGGGATCAGTGTTGGGGACAGGGATCAGTGTTGGGGTCCCGCAGGGATCAGTGTTGGGGACAGGGATCAGTGTTGGGGTCCCACAGGGATCAGTGTTGGGGACAGGGATCAGTGTTGGGGTCCCACAGGGATCAGTGTTGGGGCCCCGCAGGGATCAGTGTTGGGGCCCCACAGGGATTGGTGTTGGGGTCCCACAGGGATCGGTGTTGGGGTCCCACAGGGATCTGTGTTGGGGTCCCACAGGGATCAGTGTTGGGGTCCCACAGGGATCAGTGTTGGGGTCCCACAGGGATCAGTGTTGGGGTCCCGCAGGGATCAGTGTTGGGGCCCCACAGGGATCGGTGTTGGGGTCCCACAGGGATCAGTGTTGGGCACAGGGATCAGTGTTGGGGTCCCACAGGGATCAGTGTTGGGGTCCCACAGGGATCGGTGTTGGGGTCCCACAGGGATCTGTGTTGGGGTCCCACAGGGATCAGTGTTGGGGTCCCACAGGGATCAGTGTTGGGGTCCCACAGGGATCAGTGTTGGGGTCCCGCAGGGATCAGTGTTGGGGCCCCACAGGGATCGGTGTTGGGGTCCCACAGGGATCAGTGTTGGGCACAGGGATCAGTGTTGGGGTCCCACAGGGATCGGTGTTGGGGTCCCACAGGGATCTGTGTTGGGGACAGGGATCAGTGTTGGGGACCCCAACACCGATCCCTGCGGGACCTCAACACTGATCCCTGTCCCCATCAGTGTTGGGGTCCCGCAGGGATCAGTGTTGGGGACAGGGATCAGTGTTGGGGACAGGAATCAGTGTTGGGGTCCCACAGGGATCAGTGTTGGGGACAGCGATCAGTGTTGGGGTCCCACTGGGATCAGTGTTGGGGACGGGGATCAGTGTTGGGGTCCCACAGGGATCAGTTTTGGGGTCCCGCAGGGATCAGTGTTGGCGTCCCACAGGGATCAGTGTTGGGGTCCCACAGGGATCAGTGTTGGGGCCCCACAGGGATCAGTGTTGGGGTCTCACAGGGATCAGTGTTGGGGTCCCACAGGGATCAGTGTTGGGGTCCCACAGGGATCAGTGTTGGGGTCCCACAGGGATCAGAGTTGGGGTCCCGCAGGGATCAGTGTTGGGGCCCCGCAGGGGTCAGTGTTGGGGTCCCACAGGGATCAGTGTTGGGGTCCCACAGGGATCAGTGTTGGGGTCCCACAGGGATCGGTGTTGGGGTCCCACAGGGATCGGTGTTGGGGTCCCACAGGGATCGGTGTTGGGGCCCTTACTGTTTGTGGTTTCTATAAATGATTTAGACATGAATGTGGGAGGGTTGATCAGTAAGTTTGCAGAAGAGATGAAAATTGATGGGGTGGTAAATAGTGAGGAGGGTAGCCTTGGATTACAGGAGGTTATAGACGGTCTGATCAGTGGGAAGGTAGGATTAGGATTTGTTTTATTGTCACGTGTAACAGGGTACAGTGAAAAATATTGTTCTCCGTACAGTCCAGACAGATCACTCTATACATGAAAAATACCCCAAGGGACACACATAAATACATAATGTAAATACATAGACATGAGGATACATAATGAAAAAACATAAACATAGATAGTGGGTGAAGCACACGGAGTGTAGGACTACTCAGCAGAGAGGATGTACGAAGAGATCAATTCAGTCCATAAGAGGGTCATTCAGGATCATACGACGCCGCTCCGATGGCCGTCCGCCAATTCTCCGCCGGCTGGAGAATCGGTGCCAATAGTGCCGGCACAGTCGGCGCGCCCCCCCCCCGGTGATTCTCCACGCTAGATGGGCCGAATGCCCGGTGAGTTCAGCCGAGTCCCGCCGGCGCTGGTTCATGTGTGGTCCTACCCTGCGGAACCTCGGGGTTCATGCTGAGGGGGCCGTCCGGGTGTGGGGTGGGGTGGATCCGACTCCAGGGGGGCCCTCCACGGTGGCTAGGCCTGCGATCTGGGCCTGCCGATTGGCGGGGGGCTTATCCTGGGGGGGGGGCCTATGTTCCTCCGCGCTGGGCCCCTGTAGGGATCCGCCATGTTGCCCATGGCCGGCGCGAAGAAGGCAACCTTTCTGGCCGCTAGGATCAGGGATTCTGCGCCGCACAGGCGGCTAGCACGGTACTGGAGACCCTCACTCTGCTCCAGCTGCCCATCCCGGTGGCAGCATGCTCGAATACATGCCGGCCGTGGCAGCATGCTCGAATACACGCCGGCCGTGGCGTGCACACGCGAACTTGCGCCGGCATTGCCGCCGCCCGTATCAGCAGCTGGAGCAGTGTGAGGCTCTCCCGTGCCGTGCTGGCCCCTGTGCTGATCCTAGCGGCCAAATCACCTTCGTAAAACGTTCCGCCGTTTACAACGGCATCAACATCTAGCCCCAGGATCGGAGAATCCCTCCTATGAGTCTTTGGATGGGAGGCGGGTTCACGTGATGGACTGGGCTGTGTTCACGACTCTGTAGTTATTAATCGTAAAGTATTAGAATTAGAATTGACCAGTGTTGCACCATTTTACATCTTATTATAAAAATAGGACTGAAAATGCCGATATGTGGGACTAACAGAAACAGACAGGAAAGTATTGTGATGAATTAAAATGTCTTGAAATATATTTTCCCCATAATCTGGTTGGTTATGGTGTAATTTGGCCAGTGCAAACTATTCAATATTGGGTGTTCACTATCGTGACATAACATTACAATTCGAGAGGGTCATGGAGATAATGGGCTGGATTCTCCAAAATGAGACCATGTCCCCCCACGCCGGCGTAAAAACGGTGGAGTTTTACTCCAGAAATTCCTTTCAAAAAGTTGAATGAATTCCCTTCCCTGCAGGGGGCGAGCAGGGACCCAGAGTAAATCTCACAGTTTTAGCCCCGCGTTTCCGGTTCGGACTCCGTGCATCCTCACAGCGGCGGCCTCCAGCGGCCGCACTGAGCTCCATGGCTGACTCGGACCATGGTGCCACACCGAGAAAGAGACCCCTCCCGATCGGCCTTCAGCCTGAGCCACCTGGTCTCCGATTCGCTCGCCCCCGACCAGGGCAGCCGCGGACTGAGTGCTCAGCCGCCACACCAGCATCCCGAGTGGCAATAGGTGGTTAGTTCCATGCTGGTCAGTCGAGAATGGAGGACTGCTGGCCGGGCCTCTGCTAAAGGTACCCAGCTGGCGCAGCGTACGGTCATACCAATGTTCAGGGCCCGGAGAATCGCGAACCGGCGCTGGGCCCAATTACGGCGTGAAAGGAGATTCTCCGCCCCGGCACCGGCCACGATTTTGCCGTGGGGCTGCGGAGAATCCAGCCCAATGTTTTTAATGAGATAGATTTTAGGGCAGATTTGACACAGGTAACTCAGACTAACAGTGGGAACTTCACACTTACAGGCAGTGAAGTTTTGAAATGGGGATGTAACTTTCTTGTCTCTAGTCTGCTGTGAATGTTGGGAGATAGAGATGGCAAGATACATTTGACATAAATCCATGGCGTGTTTATACTCCACATGGACCTCCTCCCATCCCAATTTATCCAATTCTATCAGCAGAATATTCCATTTCTTTCTGCTCCATGTGTTTATCTAATTTGCAGTTAAATACATCTCTGCTATTTACCTCAAACCTCCTCGTGGGTAACAAGCTCCACATTCTAACAATTTTGCACAGAATTTATCAATACAAACGTGTCTCAAATAATAATTTTCTAAGATGAGGTAACAAAGCACAATGCACACGAGACTCTGCAATCAGGGTTCAGTGTCTAGCACGTCGCCTTGGCTGCAGTGATGTTGTGAGTGTTTATCTGCTCCTCCGACACATTGGTTGGTGTGACAAGCCCAAGGAAATGTTTGCAATCTGGCCAGCAGTCACATGAGTAAAATTCTTTCACTTTGCCAGCCTGATGCCAAGTGAAGGAAAGTGTGTTTGTATAAAGGTTAATTTAGCAGCCATATGTTCATTCAGCTGTTTCTCATTGGGTTTAATGCCATTCTCACATCCTGCTTGCTTTCAGCACTTGTCCTGACATTGCAGAGGGAATCTATTCCCAACTCCATTGTCGTTTCTCAAGCTTAACCAGTGCAGTCATTAATTTTATGCTCTTTTTATGCTTCACTGCAGAGATTGAAGTGACATCCTCCCGGGCGCTATCCCAATGCCTTGTTATAGTGAATAGGAAGAGGTTGTTAAACCTTTCTCACGTGCCTAGTGTGGTGAATGTATTATACTAATAATCCACTAGTGTATTTGTATCTGTCCTGTTGCCCTTGTGGGCTTCTCCTATGGGCCATTGTATGGCATTATCCATAGGGGAACATGTTGGGGCATGTTTGGGCTCCGCCCATAGCTCCTCCCCTTGAAGGGAGGGATATAGAGCAGTCGACCTGTAGGCAGTTCTCAGTATTGGTTCAGTCGCAGGCAGGCACTGTTCTAAGTTGATTAGAGCCACAGTTTACTTGTACTCATGTCTCGAGTGAATTGATGGTCGCATACCCTAGTCTCAATAAATGAACCCACAACTGGCAATAATATCCCTTGTGAGTGGCTGCTGACTTTATATCAGAATAAAAACACAGCAAGTGGGACCCAATAGAAATGCCTGTGAACAAAAAGATACACTTTTTAAGTGAAGTTAAAGTCTGAAAGTGTAACAGCTGCTGAGACCTTGCAGCCCCGACACAGCCGCTTTCCCATGGCGGATCTGGCGATACATTTAAATCCCTGTTGATTTTGGCTGGAGTGGAAGCTCCTGCCAGCATGGGAAGAGCCAGAAATTCCTGCCCAGAAAATGTTGTAAATACTGATCAGGTCGGGCAGCACCTGGAACAGAGTTAACGGCACGATCCAGCGGAGAGGTTCCTCAGTGTCATTAGTGGCAGGTTTTGCTGCGAGTTTCCAGGTTGGCACTGCCAAGGTGCCAAGCTGCCATTACTTATTGACAGGGATCAGGCCTGAGGGCGCCATGTGCAGGTCATGTGGGGCGCGGGACAGTCACCTTATAGGTGATTTGGGGTTTCGGTGGGCGGAGGGTTCGAGGGTCATGTTGGGGCTCGAGAGGCACTCGTCAGTATTGGAAACAAGACTAAGTGCAGATTCACCCTGTACACCCTGTACACCCTGTACACTTTACACCCTGTACACCCTGTACACCCTGTACACCCTGTACATCCTGTACACCCTGTACACCCTGTACACCCTGTACACCCTGTACACCCTGTACACCCTGTACACTTTACACCCTGTACACCCTGTACACCCTGTACACCCTGTACATCCTGTACACCCTGTACACCCTGTACACCCTGTACACCCTGTACACCCTGTACACCCCACTGAAACCTCGTATTTAACCGGGAAACTGATCTCACTCCTCAGAGATGGGGTCGCTATTTTGACAGAGTGCCCTGATCTGTAAGCGAGTTTGAAGGTCCCCCACACGCCTCACCCATGGGCAATGTCACCCCCCACACATATGCGCATTACCCCATACCCCTCCAAGTGATGACACCCGACTATGGGGTCCTGCTCATCAGGCCCCCATACCCCGTTACAGACCCCCCTTTCAGGCCCCCAACCTTCAACCCCCCCCCTCAACCTCCCAGAGGCCCCAACTCACCTGTCCTGAACCCCTCCATCCTTCATATCCCTCCTTTCATGGGCATGGCCCCCACAGGTCCTGACCCTTGGCAGTGCCACCCTGATAGTGCTCCTGTTGGCTTTGCAGTGCTACAGAGGCACCCTGACAATGCCAAGTTGGCAGTGCCAGTGTGCCCATGTTCCAGGGGGAGGACTAGGGGCCACCCTGCACTGTCTCTGACCACCGAGGGGCCTCCGATGGCCCAGGAGATCCCCCGGATCCTATTCCGGGGCCCTTCCTGGGGAGGCTAGTAGATCCGGTGAGTTTGCTGAAGTTGGCTTAAAACCGATTTAAGCGAGCGTGGCTTGGTCACGGCCAGTATGGGCGGGATCTTGATGCTGACTATCTGGATAGATCTCATGAGGAATATGGCTGCCGGGAAGCCCGCAGGAGATTTCACCCGGCATCTGCCTCCTGCACCGCGCTCCCATTCGAGTGTAACGCGGCCGATCGATCGCGCCCTTAATCTCCCAAATGGAGAATTTTGCCGCCTGTTCTTCTCCGTCCTCATTTTGCTGATTTGGCGGCTGTTGAATATGTTGCCAGACACTTTCAGAAACATAAAAGGCACATGACACCCAGCAGACATGGACCTTCTTAAACATTCCTGCACTAAAACACAACTGAGCTGCTTCCTCTGAAAACAATCGATTAATGAGGGGAAAGGTGTGCAGTGATGCAGAACAAGCCTTTGAAAGCTGGAGGAACTGTAAAACAGTTAAAAAAAGAAGTTTACCCTCTTTGTGACAAATATGGGATAACAGCTGGCTCTGACTTGTGGGATTGTCATTTAATTGGGGGTTTCCTATTGGGCCATTAATCATCGGATTAATTGTGTGCCGCATTCCAATTGCATTGCCAATTATATTTATCCCATTTTCTATTATACTATTTCCTGAAAAGTAGGGAAACATTATTCTGTTTGCTCGTAAAGTTTTTAAGTTGTGAGTTCAAGGCCTTAAAATAGCTGAAGGAGTGCAGCAGGGCAGGACTGCAGGTGGGTCACATACTGAGCTGATGGTCAGATAATGTTGAGAAACCTGAGATACCAGGTAACTTACACGGAGGAAACAGATGCACATTTTTTTGATTCATTCGTCGAGTGTGGGTATTTCTGGTTAAACCATTTCACAGACAGTTAAGAGTTAACAACATCACTGTGGATCTGGGGTCACAGGTAGGACAATGATTAACCAAACTAAGACAATCGACAATGTTTTCATGGTCATCGTTAGTCTTTTAATTCCATCTGCCATGGTGAGATTCAAACTCAGAATCCCAGAACCTTGCCCTGGAGCTCTGGTCCAGCGACAATACCACTATGCCACTGGCAAACATATCCCATTGGAATACCAACATTGTGTGTTCCAGTTACAAATAGGTAGGATGCAATCACAATGTTGGGGTTGTACTGTAGGCCTCCCAACAGCCAGCATGATACAGAGCAACAGATATGTAGTGAGATTCTGGAAAGATGTGAAAATACCAAGGTTGTTGTGGAGGGGACCTTACTGGACCATGTACTGAGGAATGAGCTCGTCCCGTGACCAAAGTTTCAGTAGGGGAATATTTTGGGAATAGTGATCATAGTTCTGTAAGTTTTCGAATACTCATGGATAAGGACAAGAGTGGCCCTCGAGTACCAGTGCTAAATTGGGGCTAAATCCCCATTTGATATGTGGGAGTATTTTAGAGACCAGTTGATTAGAGTGCAGGACAGGCCTGTCCCTGCGAAAATGCAGAACTGAAATAGCAGGATTCGGGAATCATGGCTGACAGAGGAAATTGTGAGACTAGTCAAAAAGAAAAAGGAAGCATGTATAAAGGTCTAGGCAACTAAACACAGACAAAGCTTTTGAAGAATATCGGGAAAGTAGGAACAAACTCAAACGCGGAGTTAGGAGGGCTCAAAGGGGCCATGAAATATCATTGGCAAGAAGGGTCAAGGAAATTCCCAAGGCCTTTTATACATATATAAGGAGCAAGAGGATAGCTCAGGAAAGAGTTGGCCCACTCAAGGAGAAAGGAGGGAAGTTATGTGTGGAGTGAGAGGAAGTGGGTGAGATCATTAATGAGTACTTTGCATCAATATTCACCAAGGAGAGGGACATGACGGATGATGAGGTTTCTAGGTGTGTGAATACTCTAGGACATGACAGCATAATGAAGGAGGAAGTATTGGATATCTTAAAATGCATTAAGGTAGACAAGTCCCCTGGGCCGGATGGGATATATCCCAGGTTACTGTGGGAGGCAAGAGAGAAAATAGTTGGAGCCTTGACAGATATCTTTGCATTATCTTTGACCACAAGCGAGGTTGCAGAGTACTGGAGAATAGCCAGTGTTGTCCCTTTGTTTAAGAAGTGAAGCAGGGATAATCTAGGTAATTATAGGCCGGTGAGCCTGACGTCTGTGGTGGGGAAGCTGTTGGAGAAGATACTGAGGGACAGGATTTATTCACATTTGGAAGCGAATGGACTTGTTAGTGATGGGCAGCATGGTTTTGTGTAGGGAAGGTCATGTCTTACCAACTTGATAGAGTTTTTGGAGCAGGTGACAAAATTAAGTGATGAGTGAAAGGTTGTGGATGTCATCTACATGGACTTTAGTCAGGCGTTTAACAAGGTCCCTCATTGCAGACTGGTACGAAAGGTAAAATCGCATGGGATTCGTGGTGTGCGAACTGGATGAATAAAGAACTGGTTTGGCAACAGGACTCAGAGCGTAACAGTGGAAGGGACTTATTCAGAATGGAGATCTGTAACTAGTGGTGTTCCACAGGGATCAGTGCTGGGACCACTGTTGTTTGTAATATATGTAAATTATCTGGAGGAAAATGTAAATGGTCTGATAAACAAGTTTGCAGATGTCACTAAGCCAGGTGGAGTTGTAGATAGCAAAGGGGACTGTCACAGAATACACAAAATATAGATAGATTGGAGAGTTGGGCAGAGGAATGGCAGATGGAGTTCAATCCAGGCAAATACGAAGTGATGCGTTTTGGAAGATCTAATTCAGGTGTGATCTGTACAGTAAATGGCAGAACCCTTAGGAGCATTGACATACAGAGGGATCTGGGCGATCAGGTCCATAGTTCCATGAAAGTGGCAATGCCGGTGGATAAGGTGGTCAAGAAGGCATACGGCATGCTTGCCTTCATCTGCCAGGACATTGAGCACAAGAGTTGACAGGTCATGTTACAGTTGCATAAAACTTTAGTTGAGCCACATTTGGAATATTGCGTGCAGTTCTGGTCACCACACCACCAGAAGGAAGTGGATGCTTTGGAGAGAATGCAAAGCAGGTTTACCAGGATATTGTCTGGTCTGGAGGATGTTAGCTATGAGGAGAGGTTGAGCAAACTTGGATTGTTTTTGTTGAAAAGGCGGAGGCTGAGGGGAGACACGATTGAGATCTACAAAATTACAAGAGGTATAGACAGGGTGGACAGTCACAAGCTTTTTCCCAGAGTGGAAGACTCAATTA
The DNA here is from genome assembly GCF_902713615.1 of Scyliorhinus canicula. Classification (NCBI taxonomy): domain Eukaryota; kingdom Metazoa; phylum Chordata; class Chondrichthyes; order Carcharhiniformes; family Scyliorhinidae; genus Scyliorhinus; species Scyliorhinus canicula. The sequence goes on from NC_052163.1 coordinate 131,090,484, forward strand.
CTTTTTAAAAATGTTTTAATTGAGTTTTTTGTGGTATACAAAACAAGGATAATTATGGACAAACAGGAGACAGAGGAAAAATAATAATTTTTACACATAAGTCGTTTTCAACTATTTACTCACATACATCGTCGTTCTTTCTCTTGCATTATTTACAGTGGTGGTTTCTTGTTCTCGTACATCACTGTGTTTTTGTTCCTGGCTCTTGGCCCCGTTCCCCCCATTTCTCATTCCCCCCCCCCTCCCCCTCCGCTTCTCATGCTTCTTCTGCTGGCGTGATTGGGTTCCAGCCGAGCAGGATTTTCCGGCGGGTGATCAGGGAGGCAAGGGCATCGGCTCTCCTCCCCAGGAATAGATCTGGCTGTTCTGATACCCAAAGACCGCCACTCTTGGGCATGGCTCCACCCTCAACCCCACCACTTTGGACATTACCTCAAAGAAGGCTGCCCAGTACCCAGCAAGCCTGGGGCAAGACCAGAACATGTGGGCGTGGTTGGTCAGGCCTCCTTGGCACCGTTCACATCTATCCTCCACCTCCAGAATGAACCTTCTCATTTGGGTTCTAGTTAGGTGCACTCTGTGTACCACTTTCAGCTGCATTAGACTTAACCTCACGCGGGTGGAGGTGGAGTTGACCCTGTGAAGTGCTTCACTCCAGAGTCCCCACCCTATTTCAAACCCCACGTCCTCCTCCCACTTCTCCCTTGTCTTGTCCAGTTGGGGGTTCCCCCCCCCCCCCCCAGCAGTCACCCATACATGTCACCACAGTTCCCTTTCCCTCAGAAGTCCGCGTTCAACAGGTCCTCCAGCAGTGACTGTCATAGTTGTCGTGGGTATATCCTTGTTTGCCTTCGTAGGAAGTTTTTGATTTGTAAATACCTGTGTTTGTTTGCCCCCGTCAGCTGGTATGTTATTGACCTGTTGTTGGTGTAAAAGTCCCTCACCGTCAGCGTGTCCCCTTCCTGTCTCCAACTTTAGAAGGTGGAGTCCATGGTCGCCGGTATGAACCTGTGGTTGTTGCAGATGGGGGCCTTAACGGACATCTCAGTTATGCCTAAATGTTGTCGCAGTTGGTTCCATGACTGGGTGAGTGTTGCCACCACCACTGGGCTCACTGCATATTTATTAGGTGAGGATGGGAGTGCCGCTGTGGCTACGGCCCCAGTAAGGGAGGTCCCTCTGCAGGAGCCCTCCTCCACTCGGCATATGGCTCCTTTATCCACCCATTTACTCTTTCCTCATTGCTGCTCGGTGGTAATATTGCAGATTGGGGCGGGCTAAACCCACCCTGGATCTCATTCTCTGCAGTACCCTCTTTGGGATCCTTGTGTACCCCCCCCCCCCCCATACAAACACCACAATCAGTCTGTCCAGTGAGTTGAAAAAGGCCTTGGAGATGTAGATCGGGATGGATCTAAACAGGAAGAGATACCTGGGCAGTACGTTCATTTTGATCGTCTGCACCCTCCCCACCAGGGAGAGTGGGAGTGGGCTCAATCTCTGCAGGTCCTCCTTAACTTCCTCTGTCAGACTGGCCAGGTTCCACTTGTGGATTCCTGTTTGTCATGAGCGATTTGGATTCCCAAGTAGTGGAATTTGTTTAGGGCTTGTTTAAATAGCAGCCCCTCCATCTCTGTCCCTCCACCAGGTTCATCGTGAAGATCTCGCTTTTGATCAGGTTAAGTTTGTAACTCGAGAAGATTCCAAACTCTTTCACGAGCACCATGATTCCCTCCATGCTGCTTTGTGGGTCGGAGATTTCGAGGAGCCAGTCACCCGCAGAGCGCAAGACTCTGTGCTCTCTGTCTCTTCTCCGGATCCCTTTCCAATTCTTTGCCTCCCTAACCACGATTGCCAGTGGCTCGATTGCCAGGGTGACTAGCAGCAGGGACAGTGGGCGTCCCTGCCTTGTGTCTCTGTGCAGCTGGAAGTACTTGGTGGTATTTGTCTGTACACTCGCCGTGGGACGTTGTATCAGAGTTTCACCCAGGCAGTGAACCCTGTTCCAAGCCTGAATCTTGGTAACTTGGTAACTGTGTAATTTAACTCGGTTTAAAGATAGCAATTTGTTGTACGAGTCCTTTTTAAGATGCCAATAGGGGGCAGCACGGTGGCGTAGTGGTTAGCCCTGCAGCCTCACAGCTCCGAGGTCCCAGGTTCGATCCTGGCTCTGGGTCACTGTCCGTGTGGAGTTTGCACATTCTCCCCGTGTCTGCGTGGGTTTCCCCCCCACAACCCAAAGGTGTGCAGAATAGGTGGATTGGCCACGCTAAATTGTCCCTTAATTGAAAAAAATTAATTGGGGGGATCTGGCCAATATGCCAGATTGTTTTGTTTCCAAGCTTGAGTGTGGTCTCCTGGTGAGGTTTGGTAAGCAATGCAAGAGCTGTAAACATTGTCTACCAGTTATTCCATCCACCTTTTCTGTAATCTCTGGGAGATTCCTCACTGAGCATCACATTTACTGCAACACCTTCCAGTCACCCGTCACCCAAATCCACTTTATCGTTTGCCAAAGCTGCAAAAATAAGTTTAAAAAAACTAAAGGAGCCATTTCCTGACCAGAAAGTTATTATTGGGATTAAATGTTCCAAGTAGCTAAGATATTATTCATTCACTGCTTTTACAGAAAGTGAAGGACACCGTGCCTCAGTGTCAGTATAACCGAGTTGATAAACTGTGTTAGTTACCGTTGGCTGCAACATAGAATAATCTGACAAAAGGATCAGAGAATATCTACACAGGAGCTGTTTCAATTACTGTCAAATAATGATATTAGTTCAAAATCAATCAAGAAACAGAAAAAAGACTAATAATAGGAAATAAATTTGTCCTGTTAATGAATGCTGGACCGTTCTTTTGCTATTTTTGTTCTGGCTGACGAGATGGTGAATGCAGTGAGATTCTGACCAAGGGAGAACTTGTCATTAACACAGGAAACTCTGACAATGCTGCTGCACAACAGGCTGCGGAGAGACACCAGCTTCTAGATAGAGAGGCCTTGGTAAACCTTGGCAAACTCTGTTAGGTTCCCTCCCTCCAATGCTGCACTTGAGGTCTGTTGCTGACATTGCCCATTCTTTGCATCCATCTCCCATCCACAGCTACAGGGAACAGGGCAGTTAGGGGGGAAATTATTTGACGGCTCTGCTGGTATTTATCTGGAGTGAGCAGTTGGATCGGAGCTTCATGTCCCATTTGACCCCAGTAAGAATTTGAAATCGAGACTGCGGACAGCCGGAGACCACAAATATTCCTGCTATCCCTCCTGCTGAAGGAGGCCATTCTGCCCATCACATCTGCACCGACCCTCCGAAGGAGCACTATAGCTCCGCCCACTCCCCAGCCCTATTCCCATGACCCCGCGCATTGATACTGGCCAATTCACCTAACCTACACATCTTTGGACTGTGGGAGGACACTGAGGCACCAAGAGGAAACCCACACAGACACGGGGAGAATGTGCAAACTCCACACAGTCACCCAAATGTGAAATCGAACCTGGCACTGCGAGGCAGCAGTGCTAACCAGGGTTCCTGGTGCTGTGAGACTGCAGGGTTAACCTGGGTCCCTGGCGCTGAGAGGCAGCAGTGCTAACCGGGGTCCCAGGCACTGTGAGACAGCAGTGTTAACCCGGGTCCCTGGCACTGTGAGGCAGCAGTGTTAATCCGGGTCCCTGGCACTGTGAGACAGCAGTGTTAACCCGGGTCCCTGGCACTGTGAGACAGCAGTGTTAACCCAGGTTCCTGGCACTGTGAGACAGCAGTGTTAACCCGGGTCCCTGGCACTGTGAGACAGCAGTGTTAACCCGGGTCCCTATCTGTGAGGCAGCAGTGTTAACCCGGGTCCCTGGCACTGTGAGGCAGCAGTGTTAACCCAGGTCCCTGGCACGGTGAGACAGCAGTGCTAACCGGGGTCCCTGGCACTGTGAGACAGCAGTGCTAAACCGGGTCCCTGGCATTGTGAAACAGCAGTGTTAACCCGGGTTCCTGGCACTGTGAGACAGCAGTGTTAACCCGGGTCCCTGGCACTGTGAGACAGCAGTGTTAACCCGGGTCCCTGGCTCTGTGAGGCAGCAGTGTTAACCCGGGTCACTGGCACTGTGAGACAGCAGTGTTAACCCGGGTCCCTATCTGTGAGGCAGCAGTGTTAACCCGGGTCCCTGGCACTGTGAGGCAGCAGTGTTAACCCGGGTCCCTGGCACGGTGAGACAGCAGTGTTAACCCGTGTCCCTGGCACTGTGAGGCAGCAGTGCTAACCAGGGTCCCTGACACAGTGAGACAGCAGTGTTAACCCGGGTCCCTGGCACTGTGAGACAGAAGTACTAACCCGGGTCCCTGGCATTGTGAGACAGCAGTGTTAACGTGGGTCTCTGGCACTGTGAGACAGTAGTGTTAACCTGGGTCCCTGGCACCGTGAGACAGCAGTGTTAACCCGGGTCCCTGGCACTGTGAGACAGCAGTGTTAACCCAGGTTCCTGGCACTGTGAGACAGCAGTGTTAACGTGGGTCTCTGGCACTGTGAGACAGTAGTGTTAACCTGGGTCCCTGGCACCGTGAGACAGCAGTGTTAACCCGGGTCCCTGGCACTTTGAGACAGCAATGCTAACCCGGGTCCCTGGCACTGTGAGGCAGCAGTGTTAACCCGGGTCACTGGCACTGTGAGACAGCAGTGCTAACCCGGGTCCCTGGCACTGTGAGACAGCAGTGCTAACCCGGGTCCCTGGCACTGTGAAGCAGCAGTGCTAACCCGGGTCCCTGGCACTGTGAGACAGCAGTGCTAACCCGGGTCCCTGGCACTGTGAGACAGCAGTGTTAACCCGGCCCCTGGCACTGTGAGACAGCAGTGCTAACCCGGGTCCCTGCCACTGTGAGGCAGCTGTGTTATCCCGGGTCCCTGGCACTGTGAGGCAGCAGCGTTAACCTGGGTCTCTGGCACTGTGAGACAGCAGTGTTATCCCGGGTCCCTGGCACTGTGAGGCAGCAGCGTTAACCTGGGTCCCTGGCACTGTGAGACAGCAGTGTTAACCCGGGTCCCTGGCGCTGTGAGGCAGCAGTGTTAACCCGGGTCCCTGGCACTGTGAGACAGCAGTGTTAACCCGGGACCCTGGCACTGTGAGACAGCAGTATTTCCCGGGTCCCTGGCACTGTGAGACAGCAGTGTTAACCCGGGTCCCTGGCACTGTGAGACAGCAGTGCTAACCCGGGTCCCTGGCACTGTGAGACAGCAGTGTTAACCCGGGTCCAAGGCACTGTGAGGCAGCAGTGCTAACCCGGGTCCCTGGCGCTGTGAGACAGCAGTGTTATCCCGGGTCCCTGGCACTGTGAGACAGCAGTGTTAACCCGGGTCCCTGGCACAGTGAGGCAGCAGTGCTACCCCGGGTCCCTGGCACAGTGAGGCAGCAGTGCTACCCCGGGTCCGTGGCACAGTGAGACAGCAGTGCTACCCCGGGTCCCTGGCGCTGTGAGGCAGCAGTGTTAACCCTTTCCCTGGCACTGTGAGGCAGCAGTGTTAACCCTTTCCCTGGCACTGTGAGGCAGCAGTGTTAACCCGGGTCCCTGGCACAGTGAGACAGCAATGTTAACCCAGGTCCCTGGCACTGTGAGACAGCAGCGTTAGCCCAGGTCCCTGGCACTGTGAGACAGCAGTATTAACCCGGGTCCCTGGCACTGTGACACAGCAGTGTTAACCCGGATCCCTGGCACAGTGAGACAGCAGTATTAACCCGGGTCCCTGGCACTGTGACACAGCAGTGTTAACCCGGGTCCCTGGCACAGTGAGACAGCAGTGTTAACCCGGGTCCCTGGCACTGTGAGACAGCAGTATTAACCCGGGTCCCTGGCACTGTGACACAGCAGTGTTAACCCGGGTCCCTGGCACAGTGAGACAGCAGTGTTAACCCGGGTCCCTGGCGCTGTGAGGCAGCAGTATTAACCCGGGTCCCTGGCACTGTGAGGCAGCAGTGCTAACCCGGGTCCCTGGCACAGTGAGACAGCAGTGTTAACCCGGGTCCCTGGCACTGTGAGACAGCAGTGTTAACCCGGGTCCCTGGCGCTGTGAGGCAGCAGTGTTAACCCGGGTCCCTGGCACTGTGAGGCAGCAGTGTTAACCCGGGTCCCTGGCGCTGTGAGGCAGCAGTGTTAACCCGGGTCCCTGGCACTGTGAGACAGCAGTGTTAACCCGGGTCCCTGGCACAGTGAGGCAGCAGTGTTAACCCGGGTCCCTGGCACAGTGAGACAGCAGTATTAACCCGGGTCACTGGCACTGTGAGGCAGCTGTGGTAATCACTATTCTATACAATTTAGGACTTAAAACCTGAGTAAAATTCAGCCTTTGAAACGTCAGGAACAAAGTACATCAGATATGGCCAGAAAGATAATTCAAGGTGGTAAAGGTCAGAGTTCTTCACGAAGAATCACTATTGTGCAACTTTAGAAAATTTGAGGTATTGGAGAACACACCCTTCAGGGTGTCTGCCAACTTTTGATGCAGGTAAACTAATCCGCACTGTTGCTTTCGGAGTGCCGGATCCTAACGTCCATTTCCCTTCTTCACTGACCCAGTAGCAACAGGTGCTGGACTGGGAATACCTAGTCCTGAATCTTATTCTCTCAGTTATCTTTATATCTGTACTTTTAGTTGTAATTAATCTTGCCAGTGCTTGTTTACTGTAAGGAGAACAAAGGGTCCTGTTCATTTAGTGCTTTTGAGTCTGACTACGCAAATCAATATAAGCTCAAGAAGCGCTAAACCGACAGTGACGCAGCTGACGCAGCACTGTTTCCTAGCAGCCTGCTTCACTAACCTACTTCCTCAAAATCACATCCAAAACCTTTGGCTGCCAATGGCACAAAGTCTGGTATAAGATCAAAATACAGAGGCACAGTTGATAAAACATTCCCTAAAATCTGATATTCCAGCAGTAAAAGGCCATTTGAACACAATATGCCAATTACTGTTGCCCATGTTACTGGCAAAAGGTCCATGGGTTTGTACATTATGCCTCACTCCCTTAACATAGCTGTCAATCCATTTAAATTAAACAGCTTAACAGCTCTGTTAGAATAATGGAATGGGAAATTTGGTTTGACTGTGTTCAGTAAACCCGCCAATAATTTTTATCCTAAATTATTTTGAAGCTGGAATTTTGTCACCTTGATCTCGAATTAAGACATTCCAGGGTTAATCAATTCTGAAAAATAAAAATGTTGGCAATATTCCATCTGGTTTTGATATTCCATCTAGTTTTGATAAACCCTTAAGTGCTGAATCAATTAATGCATTAAATCTTCACATCTCTGGCACAATTTCATTGAGATTTAAAAAAATAAACAAAATGTTTGAGAATGGTGTGCAGGGGATATAGTGCAGAGCAACTTATTTGCTTCATCAGAACCATCTCCCCTGCATCCAGTGCACCCCCATCCCTTGTAACCAGACCAATCAAACCAACTTTGCACCAATCGGTAGACTTTCTCCTTTGGGGAATCCAGGCTGCCTGACTGACCTTTCACAGTAGGCTCCATTCTTCTTCACCTACAGGCGAGTTCGTCTCACTGACCGACAATACCGTGAGTTGGGCTAGGAAAAGTGCTGGGAATAGGAATTCCTTTCCTGTGTCTTCACCACCGCCTCTCCCCCTCACCCTGTGACATTTCCCTTGGTGAATGTGGCAACATTTAGTTTGCACATCAAAAATATTGGAAGCACAGCAAAGCCATTTTTCGGAGCCAATCTATTCATATTTTGTTATTTTCCTTCTGTTAGATTGCCCAGTGGAATGCTCGCCCAGGGCTGGCTGTTGTAATTGAAATGGGCAAGATCCATGTGGCGGATCCTCTCCTTTGGAGAGAAGCTCCTTAACCTGGCCTAAAACTTCCTCATCTGAAACTAGACACTTGAGGCTGGGATTTCTGGCTCCACCACTGAACCCCACCCCATGGTGTGTTTTCCGATGATGGAGCCGGCTCAGCACTGGCTTTCGGCAGGATGCTACACTCCCTGTGGTCTGTGGTATTTTGTATGGCTCACCTGCACTGCCAGGAAAGCCCCTCAGCGTCCGCCTTCGGAGGGACCGGAAAGTTTAATCAGTGGGAAGAGCTGGAAAATCCTACCCCTGCAATGTATCAATTTGTAGAACTAAAGCCATTGCCATATTTCCGAGAGATCTGGATTAGTACATCAGTTGGTGACAATGCTTTGTCATGATATATAACGTATCACATGGTATTGTACAGTGCCAAATTGTGGAATAGCGATAATAAGACACTTCATTCTGGACAGTAAACAGCAAAGGACGAGAAACACTCTTTGTGAGGTTTTTTTCCTTTTTAACTTAAGCTTCTATTTTGGACAATTTGAGCCACATATGGTCCGGTTTTATAGTTTACCCATTTCTTTGCCAACCTTTCCCTAGCCTGAAGACATGGGAGGAGTTGCAGCTTATACATAAAGCAGCTTATACATAAAGCAGCTTATACATAAAGCAATTTACAAACTGGTGTCTCCTGCTCCTGAGATGTAGATGAAGTGTTGTATCACCTCCAAGTGTTATATTTAGTGCCTCACCTGCAAAATGGCAATGGTCACCAGCGGAATGTAATGGTCAACTTGCGACCAACGTCCAGGTACAAACCTAGTTCTCTGATTAAAATCAGTATTGTATCGCTGCTGGTATCAAGTCTGCAAATGCTTTTCTGAATAATAATAATAATCTTTATTGTCACAAGTAGGCTGACATTAACACTGCAATGAAGTTACTGTGAAAAGCCCCTCGTTGCCACACTCCGGCGCCTGTTTGGGTCACAGAGGGAGAATTCAGAGACAACAATTTAGACAACAATATAGTTGCTGATTGTTAATAACACGATGAAGAACCCATTTTTCCTTTTACTTGAGAACAGGAGCAGGGGTGTCTTGCTGCAATTATAAAGGGCCTTGGTGAGGCCACACCTGGAATACTGTGCGCAGTGTTGGTCTTCTTATCTGAGGAAGGATGTTCCTGCTCTAGAGGGAGTGCAGTGAAGGTTTACCAGACTGATTCCTGGGATGGTGGGACTGACATATGAGAAGAGATTGAATCAGTTAGGATTATATTTGCTGGATTCAGAAGAATGAGGGGGTATCTCATAGAAACCTATAAAATTCTAACAGGACTGGACAGGGTAGATGCAGGAAGGATGTTCCCGATGGTGGGGAGAACCAGGGGTCACAGTCAAAGATAAAAGCAAATTGCTGCAGATGCTGGAATCTGAAACAAAAGCAGAAAATACTGGACAATCTCAGCAGGAAATACAGCAGCTTTAGAGAGAGAAGGGAGCCAACATTTTGACTCGGGATGACTCTGCTAAAGAGCTTTGACAAAGAGTCACCCAGTCCCATTTAGGGTGTGTATAGAGGAGTCTTCCTTGGTGCCGGCAGTTCTGAGAGCGACTCCGCCAGCAAATGAGACTCTTGTTTTTACCTTGATGAGGAACGCCGTGCCAAGGCTTCACTTATCTCACTCGCTGTGGGGAAAGATATCGGGGCCCCATTTTTAAATAACTCCCCGATCTCTCAACCCTCCGGACACCCCACCATGGCCTTCGGATCCCCCACTGCCCCAACACACCTGATTGGGGGTCCTTGATTCCCCATCTCACCCCATCTCTTAAGGGTAGGCATCCCCCGGGCCATATCACTGGCACAAGCAAACTGGCACCTGGGCAACTTGGCACAGCCAGCCTGGCACCCTGTAAGTAGCACCGCCATGGTGGCAAAGTCAAGGCGCCAGGCTGGAAGTGCCGTAGTGCCGAGGTGCCAGTGGGAGTTCCAAAGTACTGCCTTGTCCAGAGCCCGACCACCCGGAGGTGTCCATTGGCTTGGTAGGCCCCCCAGGTGCAGTTACGCCTAGACCACTTATGTGGACGAAACAGTGCCCTGGCGAGGTTTGCCAGGCATGGGCATTCGTTCCCGGGCCTCGGGAAAATCCGGCAGCATATATTTAAATGAACCTAATTCATTCATCTCACTTCATGGTTCAATGGCCTAAATGGTGAAATCCCAATGTTTGTAAACATTGACCACAGCAAAGAGAGGTAAGTGCATTCCAAGCACTAAGTGCATTCCAATCACTCAAGCATGTGATTTCACAGCACTTACCTCTCTTTATTTGCATGGCAAGGAATACAGAATTGCATCCTGCTTTATGACCCCAAGGGTTTTGCAAAACTGGTACAATTCAGCTCTGGCTGGGGAACATTGCCTCCCAGACGAGAATCCAGCCCGGTATATTTTCAAGAAAGAATTCGATTTGGTCTTGGGGCTAAAGGGATCAAAGGATATTGGTTGAAAGTGGGAACAAGTTACTGACTTGGATGATCGTTGATAGCAGGAAGATTATTGGAGAGAATTCTCAGGGTCAGGATTTAGACCCATTTGGAAACAAATGAACTCATTAGCGATGGACACCATGGTTTTGTGAAGGGAAGGTTGTGCCTCACTAACTTGATCGAGTTTTTTGAGAAGATGACAAAGATGATTGATGAGGGAAGGGCGATGGATGTTGTTGATAAGGGCATCAGTAAAGCCTTTGACAAGGTGCCTCATGGCAGACTGGGACAACAGGTGAAGTCACACAGGATCAGAGGAGAGGTGAGGTGACAGAACTGACTCGATCACAGAAGGCAGAGGGAAGCAGTAGAAGGGTGTTTTTCTGAATGGAAGGTTGTGACTCGTGGTGTTCCACAGAGACGGTGCTGGGGCCTCTGTTGTTTGTAGTGTACATAAATGATTTGGAGGAAAATGTAACTGGTCTGATTAGTAAGTTTGCGGATGACACCAAGGTTGGTAGAGTGGCAGATAGTGTTGAGGGTTGTCAGAGGATACAGCAGGAAATAGATAGGTTGGAGACTTGGGCAGAGAAATGGCAAATGGAGTTTACTCCGGACAAATGTGAGGTAATGCATTTTGGTACGTCAAACATAGAGGGGGAAATATACCGTAAATGGTAAACTCTTAGGAATATAGAAAGGCAGAGAGATCTGGGCGTGCAGGTCCACAGATCTTTGAAAGTGGCAACACAAGTGGACAAGGTAGTCAAGAAAGCAGACGGAATGCTTGCCTTCATTGAACGGGGCATCGAGTACAAAAACTGGCAAGTCATGCAACAGTTGTATAAAACCTTGAAATGGCCGCACTTGGAGTATTGCACATAATTCAGGTCGCCACACTACCAGAAGGATGTGGAGTCTTTGGAGAGGGTGCAGAGGATGTTTACCAGGATGTTGCCTGGTCTGGAGGGTGTTAGCTATGCAGAGAGGTTCAATAAACTAGGACTGTTTTCATTAGAAAGACGGAGGTTGAGGGGTGACCTGATAGAGATCTACAAGATTATGAGGGGCATGGATAGAGTGGATGGGCAGGCACTCTTTCCCAGGGTGGAGGGGTCAGTCACCAGGGGGCATAGGTTTAAGGTCGTTGGGCACAGTTTAGAGGAGATGTGTGAGGCAGGTTTTTACACAGAGGGTGGTGAGTGCCGGGAATGCGTTGCCAGGGGAGGTTGTGGAAGCAGATACATTAACGGCGTTCAAAAGGCATCTTGACAAACACATGGATAGGGTGGGTATAGAGGGATACGGCACGAGGAAGTGCTGAGGGTTTTGGATAAGGCATCATGACTGGTACAGGTGTGGAGGGCCGAAGGGCCTGTTCCTGTGCTGTATTGTTCTTTGATCAGCCAAGATCAGAATGAAAGGCAGGGCATGCTCAAAAGTGCCGAATGGCCTCCTCGTGTTCATATTTTTCTTGTTTCTATGTTTCTATTTTCAAAGCACTTATAAATAGGCATTGTGATTTGTCAGCTCCTGGCATAGATTTTATGGCTATTCATATGAAAGTTTATGAAAACTTATGGCACAAAATGATCCTGTTCATGAATATAGATGTTTCTCCCACCCTTTTAGTCAAATGTAGATCAACAGTAAACGATTATTTATTACCATGTATTTTGATAACACCTAATTATGACTACAATCAGCAATGAATGTGGTTCTGCATCTTTCGCAACTAAATTGGGGGGAACTGTCTCACCTATTTCTCACTGAGCAGAGTCTTAGATTTGAAATGTTGGGAGAAGCAATGTTTGCAAGTTTGTGTTTTAAATCTGGTTTGATTATACTTTTTTACCCAAATGAGTAGAGCTGACAGCCAGAAGCAATTTATGTCCCAGCTCTTTGCTAATAAATCTCTTGAGAATCCATTTTTGAACCCCTGTCGCCATTTAATCATTTTGTTGTCTCCAGCTGCCAATGAAATGGTTATCTGAGATGAACTTCAGTCTGATTTTATTTTCCACTAAATTCATTGTTGTAACAAAACTCTCAAATCCATTGCATAATTATGTCATGTTTATTATTTTTCAATTAATTACAGCCCTTCTTGCTGTACTTATCCGTGTGTTAAAAAATAAGTTTCAATCAGGAAGCATTTAATTCATGAAGACCATTCCTTCCCAAAACTAGGGTTTGGGGCAAGCTACACCATCAGGAAATAGATTCCACCTCAAGGAAGAAATATTCTGCAAAATATTTCGGGATATCCAAAATTAATCAGGTAAAACTCCAGAATATCTCTGCTTCACTCGTTCACAAGTAACAGCCCTTTATCTCCAGTCCCATCAGCACTGAGTTTGATAGTCAACCCATCTTCTAATGCTTTCCTTTTCAAGATTTATTCAATAGCCCTATCATATATTTCTTTTATTTTGCTTGCTTCAGTTTAATTAGGTTTCATTTTCTTGTGTTATTAACCTTTTTCAACATTTTCTTCTTCATCAACATTCGCAGAACATTGTTGCCCCAAAACTATGCTCCCACTTTTTCTTTAACACTTTGTTTGAAACTATCCCACGCACAACACTGAGACTTCACTGGCTGAAATCACAAATATAATCACGATTCGAATCCCTCTTCACCTACCATGTCCATATGCAGCGGTTTTTGAAATCTGTAAGTAATCCGTCCTCCTCCACAGTCTATACTCTTTAGTCCACTCATGTCAGCTACTCCCACAGCCAGCTGTCACCACAAGCCTGAATTTCCAATATCCTGATTATTTCCATGATGTGGAGATGCCGGCGTTGGATTGGGGTGAGCACAGTAAGAAGTTTTACAACACCAGATTAAAGTCCAACATGTTTGTTTCAAACACTAGCTTTCGGAGCACGGCTCCGTGGACTGAGTCTGAGTCTGACTCTTCCCGATGGCCGGTAGGTGGTTAGAACCACAATATCGGGAACTCACGATTCGCGGTGATTTTTCGGGCACCGGAGAATCACTTTGGCGCCGGCCACGAGTCCTGAGCAAATACCCTTTAGACATAGAATTTACAGTGCAGAAGGAGGCCATTCGGCCCATCGAGTCTGCACCGGCTCTTGGAAAGAACACCCTACCCAAGGTCAACACCTCCACCCTATTCCCATAACCCAGTAACCCCACCCAACACTAAGGGCAATTTTGGACACTAAGGGCAATTTATCATGGCCAATCCACCTAACCTGCACATCTTTGGACTGTGGGAGGAAACCGGAGCACCCGGAGGAAACCCACGCACACACGGGGAGAACGTGCAGACTCCGCACAGACAGTGACCCAAGCCGGAATCGAACCTGGGACCCTGGAGCTGTGAAGCAATTGCGCTATCCACAATGCTACCGTGCTGCCTTTCTCCGCACCGTGCCAAACGCGATTTCGGCGTGGAGGCTCGGACAATCTTGCCCATGATTCCCACAACGGAATACTCTTCAGCCATCGATTCAAGAGATCATTCAGTATGATCCAATTCACAACTTTCCATAAATTGGATGGCCTGAGTTGAAGTTGCAATGGTCAGCTGACTCCCTTGGCAGCCATCCTACCAGTTCACCAGTGTCCAGTTTTAAATAATTAAAGGTAGTTCCAGAAGTTTCCATGTTTAAAATTATGAATATGACGTGCCTTTTACTGGGCACAACATTGCGCATTTCAGAAACTGGCAGCACATGACAATAAAATAGTGACTGCCGTAACTTGTTTGCTATTTTTCTGTTGTTTTCTCAAATGAATTAAAACTGAACCTGTCAGAAGAATTCCCAGATGGGCAATAATGTTCCTTGAATGCAGTTATGAAAGGTCATCATTAATAGCTCATAAATATAATTTGTTCATTACTATAGTTCAGAAATGACTGCATAATTATAGCTTGCTGAATGTCTGGCTAGCAAGCACTCTCAGAGAATTGATCTGCTCCTTTATCATTAGCGGCAATGTTAGAGACATTATGATTATAGTTCAACATCAGTCTTTGTGCAAAAATATAAACTTTAAGCAAAACTATTTAATAATAAAGCAACACCTTGCTGGAAGAGGGAGCAGGAGAAAGTGAAGGGACTAAAGGAAGTAACAGGGAACGGAGTCAAAAACCTCTCAAGCCCCAGTTGGTCGGGTTTTATGAATTGAACAGAATAATGAAGTGAGGTCCTGGCAGCCAAACCCCATTCATCAACACTCCACACCCTCCTCTGATATTGATAATCACATTATCATCTTGGCCACAATGCAGAGATAAAAGCCACAACAAGCTAAACATTCCCAAACAAATGACATATTGCATGCAAAGGGAGGATGGTGGCTTTTTAATATTGTCATTGAACTAGTATCCCAGCAGCCCAGAGTAATAGTGGGTTCAATGGGAATGTGACGACTCTGGGCTTTTCACAGTACCTTCATTGCAGTGTTAATGTAAGCTTACTTGTGACAATAAAAGATTGTTATTATTTTTAAACAAATGCATGGTTGGAATGAATGATGATCGCACTTTTACAGCATCTTATTTGTACCTTTTGCAGACACACCACCTGCCCTGTAGGTAAACCAAGATTTTAAAAATAAATTATTATTGGCAACAGGTATATATATATATATATCTTAATAACAAACTGCACCAGATATATTAATACAATCTATATTTTAAAAAATACTACATCCAGCACATGACCATGAAACCATTGCCGGTTGTTGTAAAAACCATCCGGTTCACTACTGCTTTTTAGGACAGGAAGTCTGGCCTATACATGACTCCAACCCCACAGCTATGTGCTTGACTCTTAACCGGTCTCTGAACAAGGGCAATTAGAGATGGGCAATAATTGCTGACCTAACCAGCGACACCCACATCCCATCCAAATCTGACCCTAAAGAACTTCAATCTGGGGTTCTGCTGCAGAACTCAGGCTCTGGGTGAAAGATGCTGGCATTGCAATGGAAACAGAGACAGCAGCCATTAGATGATGCATCATAGTTTGACAATGAGACACTGGAGATTGTTGATAGCCTCATATATCTAGGCTCCATAGTCATCAGAAATCTGTAACATGAGCCGAAATCAACATGCTCATTGCAAAAATTGTTATCCCCAAACTGAGTGAGAGCGTGTGTAACAGAAATCTGGCCAAGAAGATCAAACTGAGTTCAGCAGGACTGCATCCTCCATGAACTTCTCGATGATGGTGAAACCTGGACAACATAAGCTGCACAGGAGGAAAACCTGAAAAATGTCCATATTCGCTGCCTTGGGTGTACACAGGACAAGGTGATCAACTCAGTGACCCTGAAGCATGGAATTCCATCAGCATATACTCAGCATGTGCATGACAACTGCAGTACTGTACAGTGAACTCCGCACTAATCCCAATGTTCACATCTCTGCTTCAAAGGCAGCCACAAATGAAGACAGCCGACATTGATGCAGATAACTAGGGGGCAGTCACCAACGGCCATGACCTCTGGAGACTGACTGTTTAGAAGTGCATCGGAAGAGGTAAGTGGAAATGGAAAGCTCAGAGTGTGAAAATACAGAGTATGAAAATGAAATAAATTCTGCACCTTTTCAGCCCATGATCCTCACCTGCTGCAAAGACAGCGGAGGATTCTACGGTCGTCGATGCCAAAATTGTGTTCAGTGATCGGCTGGAGAATATCTGTTTCCGACCAAATTGGGGGCGGCACTGCTTTTGCGATGCTCCTCCCCCTCCAAAGCAGTGAACTCTAGGAGTTTTCCCCGTATCAACAGCCTCAGGATGTTGCTTGAGGCCCGCCCCTCGATACTCCGCCCCCGACCGGCCGTGTGGTCTCATCAGTTGAGAACTCAGCGTAGCGGCTGCAGACTCAGTCCAGCGCCGCCACAGCCAGGGGAGGGCCGATCCGTGAGTAAGGGAGACCCTGGCAGGGGCTGGGGACACTGTTGGGGGGGGGGGGGTGGGTGGTCCGGGTATCGCATCACCACTCGTCATCACCACTCTTGGTTTCCCCCACCTTCTGGCCAGATTACACTTCTTGGTTTTCTAAGATCTCCTGCAGAAGAAGCTGGTTGCGGCCCTCCAAGCCCGTACCGACCATGATACCACTCTTGGCCAAAACCCTCATCACCTCCTAGTGCCGTATCCCTCTAAACCCATCCTATCCATGTGAATGTCAAGATACCTTAAAGGAAGTGGTCTGTTGTCCTCCAAGTGAGAGAATTGATGTTTATGGCCTTCTTGGCAATGCTTGCAAGCATCCTGCAGGTCCTTCAGGCCTGTTCTGCTATTCATTATGATCATGGCTACACATCCAACTCAGTAACCTGCTTCCGCCTTCCCCCATTATTGCAAGTGTTCCTTCATTGCATGCATCTCTCATTTCCTGTTTAGTACCATTCCCAACCTCACCACTGCAGTTTGGGGGTCTATGTACACCTCCCACTAATATTTTTGCCCCTTGGTGTTACTCAACTCTACCCAAACAGATTCCACACTGTCGGAATTAATATCCTTCCTCACTGTTGTGTTAATTTCCTCTTTAACCAGCAATACTTTTCCTTTTAGTCTGTCCTTCCTAAATACTGAATATCCCTGGATTTTCAATTCCCATCCCTGGTCACCCTGGAGCCATATCTCTGTAATCCCGACTACATCATACCTGTTTACGTCTATTTCTCCAATTTGTCATGTGAGAGTACCTTTAAGAAATGGGTGTCTGTCAAATAGCTGCAGTGATGTCAGAGTGTGGGTGGAGCTGGGCTGTCTGCCTGCATTACTTTCACTTTGGGCTGGCAGCTACAGGGTGTGTTTGGTTTCGTTTTGCAGATTGGGAGCTGCATCCAGAGAAACAAGGTGTAATTCTGGTCTCTCTCTGTGTGAAAGGAATGTCTTCAAATCACTTGCTAATCTAAAAGTGATAACTGCTCTCAGTAGAGAATTTAAACCTGATCAGTGTGTTAAAAGAGGGTATCTGTCTTATGGATGCTGCAAGGAAAGATTAAGGGTTACTTATAGAGTACTGTATTCTTCAGGGGGGAGTATTTGAGTTGATAGTTGCTAAAATGTTTACTGTGTGTGTTTAAAAATGTTAACTGGATTTCATAGAATAAATATTGTTTTTGTTTTAAAATACTCTTGGTTCTCTGTTGCATCACACCTGCAAAGTGGGCCCTTGTGCTCCCAATAACCAAAATCTATTGAAGGTTGTGGTCAGGTGAACTCCATGATACACCTTGGGGTTCTCTAACCCCTGGCCCATAATAGATTGATTCCTCCGCTTTATTGCAAATGCTCCATGCATTAAGGCACAAAGCCTTGAAGCTGGTCTTTTTAACATTCCTTGTCCCATTTCCAATGTTTTTCACTGTGGCCATGTTTGAATCTGGATCTTGGTTTCTCTGCCTATCACTTTTATTATTCCCCTTTCTGTCTTTTGTTCTTGTCCATGTTTCCCCTTCCTCTGACTCTGTGCACATGTTCCCATCCCCCTGCCATAATAGCTTAAACCCTCCCCAACCACTCTCGCAATACTACCCCGGAGGACATTGCCGTGCCTTGGCGGAGCAGGCTTAATGTATCCAGGTTGGGGGAGGGGTCACTACACAGGCTGTTGACTAACAAAGGAGCGGGTTCCTTTGAACATTCTTCAGAAGCACTTTTCTAATATCAATATCTTTTTCAGCATTCTTTATTTACTCACTCCTGCCCTCACACGGAGGTGATGATGTAGTAGTATTGTTGCTGGACTAGTAATCCCGAGACCCAGGGTAATGCTCTGGTTTTGAATCTCACCAGGGCAGATAAGTGGTATTTTGAGCTCAATAAAAATATGGAATAAAATATCTGATGAAATCATTGTCGATTTTTGGAAAACCCAGCTGGTTCGCTCATGTCATTTTAATGTTCACTAGAAGTAATTCTACCATCCTTACCCATAGCTTACACATGAATCCAGACCCAATGTGGTTGACTCTGAAATAGCCTCGCAGCCACTCAGCAATAGGGAAGGTCAACAAATGCTGGCCTGGCCAGAAATGCCCATATCCCGTGAAATAATTTTAAAAACACAGGTATGGATTGTATTGTAAAACATTAGAATGTTTTGAAAAGCTTATTCCATTTTCCCTCCAACTTTATAAACAATTTTTTCTGATCTGCTGAATGCTAAGAATTGGCAGAATCTGCGATCAACTTAGTAACTTAACATCACACAGCAAATAAGTACATTTCTTTCTTGCTGCAATTAATTATTTGCTAGATTCATTTTAAGGACATCTGGGCAATACAAAATGAGAAGAAAGTTTGTTCCATGGAATTATTGCAGTAAGAAAATTAGCTTATCAATATCTCCAAACATGTGAATCTGAGCAGCCCATTTCGCCATTGCTCCAGTTCTAACATCAATTCCATGGTTAACAATGTTGCACATGAAAAACAGATTTGGAACCACATTCAGAGATGTTTTGTGTTCCTGAAAAGCAGTCTTGATTCTCTTAATATCCTTCTATTACAAATGTGAACCTTGGAGCCCAGCAGCACAAAGAAAGCTGAAAATCTGAGCAGGAAATCAATAAAGACAGTACGAGATTAGGGGTTCAGGGAATGCAGCGATTGGCCATTGTTAAGCAAAGCTAAGTGTTCCACTGCTTAATCCTCAATACGTGCTGGTTTCCCCTTTATGTAACAAGTTTTCCGCAATAGAAACTACATTTTCTAAACAACGACATCTGATTTTTCAGGTACAAGAGGAGGTTTTAACAATATTATGGGAGTTCCTCTATCTTTTTATTCGAGCTATTTTCAAGGGTTTCTCGATTATGACCTGAGTTCTGTGCTAATTGTTCTGCTTCTGCCTTTTCCCAACAACTACAACAGACCTTCTCTGGGTTTCCCAACAGGAAGAAGAAGATTCCAGGCAGATCAGGCTGGTTCAGAGACACACTGCATCTTCCTGCACGTACATCAACAGCATGACCTGTGAGCTGAAATGAACACACATTCACACTGAGGAGCAGGGATTGTGATTCACAAAGGATGGTATTATAGGGTTAAAGCAGAACTAATAAAACCAATGAGTTAACTGAAACTATCCCTTAATGTTCTATTTACCAATCCCTAAATATGTCAAAGCTGTAAAATTTAGGCCCCATTTAGTGTGGAATTTCAGGCAGTCTGGGAGGAAATTCAACACCATCCAGGACAAAGTAGCTGCCTTTACCAATACCATCGGATTCAATACCCATCCCCTCCACCATTGGTGCCCTGGTGTCAGTCTTTACAAGCTGCAGGATACACTAGCTACTCCCAAGGTTATTTCAACATTGGCCACGGCACCTTCGGAAATAACATTTCAAAATTGCGATGCTCAAAGTAATGACTATTGTGATTTATTCAGCCAAGGATTAGTTCAATGACTAAAGCAAAGTCCAATGACATTATTGTGTAAATGAAATAGATTAAAGTGAAAGAGGCATTAGTGACATGGGCAAGAGAATTGACTTGGGAGCATAGATGTTAAACAGGCAGAAAGCAAGAAAAAGCAGCACTCCTTGTTTATCAGTATCTTAGATTGGATTGGCAACTTCTAGAAATCAAAACATGTACTTTCTTTATTCAGAGGAAAGTTTTGTCTATCTAGTCACTCACAAACTGTTTCTATTTGCTAAGCACAGTGGGTGTACCTGCACCACATGGACTGCACTGAAGAAGGCAGCTCACCACCACCTTCGCAAGGTAATTGGGATGTGCACTGAATGTTGGCCTAGCCAACATTACCCAAATGCTGTGAGTGATTACAACAGCAGTGGTACAGAGCTATTAGGGAAGTTCATAGAACATAGAACATAGAACATTACAGCGCAGTACGGGCCCTTCGGCCCTCGATGTTGCGCCGACCTGTGAAACCATCTGAAGCCTATCTGACCTACACTATTCCATTTTCATCCATATGTCTATCCAGTGACCACTTAAATGCCCTTAAAGTTGGCGAGTCTACTACTATTGCAGGCAGGGCGTTCCACACCCCTACTACTCTCTGAGTAAAGAAACTGCCTCTGACATCTGTCCTATATCTACCACCCCTCAATTTAAAGCTATGTCCCCTCGTGTTGGTCATCACCATCCGAGGAAAAAGACTCTCACTGTCCACCCTATCTAACCCTCTGACTATCTTATATGTCTCTCTTAAGTCACCTCTCAGCCTTCTCCTCCCTAACGTAAACAACCTCAAGCCTTTCCTCGTAAGACCTTCCCTCCATACCAGGCAACATCCTAGTAAATCTCCTCTGAACCCTTTCCAAAGCTTCCACATCCTTCCTACAATGTGGTGACCAGAACTGCACGCAGTACTCCAGGTGCGGCCGCACCAGAGTTATGTACAACTGCAGCATGACCTTGTGGCTCCGAAACTCAATCCCCCTACTGATAAAGGCTAGCACACCATATGCCTTCTTAACAGCCCTATTAACCTGGGTGGCAACTTTCAGGGATTTATGTACCTGGATGCCGAGATCTCTCTGTTCATCTACACTACCAAGAATCTTGCCATTAGCCCAGTACTCTGCATTCCTGTTACTCCTTCCAAAGTGAACCACCTCACACGTTTCCGCATTAAACTCCATCTGCCACCTCTCAGCCCAGCTCTGCAGCTTATCTATGTCCCTCTGTATCCTATAACATCCTTCAGCACTATCCACAACTCCACCGACCTTCGTGTCATCTGCAAATTTACTAACCCATCCTTCTACACCCTCTTCCAGGTCATTTATAAAAATGACAAACAGCAGTGGCCCCAAAACAGATCCTTGCGGTACACCACTAGTAACTGAACTCCAGGATGAACATTTGCCATCAACCACCACCCTCTGTCTTCTTTCAGCTAGCCAATTACTGATCCAAACCGCTAAATCACCTTCAATCCCATACTTCCTTATTTTCTGCAATAGCCTACCGTGGGGAACCTTATCAAACGCCTTACTGAAATCCATATACACCACATCAACCGCTTTACCCTGATCCACCTGTTTGGTCACCTTCTCAAAAAACTCAATAAGGTTTGTGAGGCATGACCTACCCTTCACAAAACCGTGTTGAGTATCGCTAATCAACTTGTTCTTTTCAAGATGATTATAAACCCTATCTCTTATAACCTTTTCCAACATTTTACCCACAACCGAAGTAAGGCTCACAGGTCTATAATTACCAGAGTTGTCTCTACTCCCCTTCTTGAACAAGGGGACAACATTTGCTATCCTCCAGTCTTCCGGCACTATTCCTGTCGACAAAGACGACATAAAGATCAAGGACAAAGGCTCTGCAATCTCCTCCCTGGCTTCCCAGAGAATCCTAGGATAAATCCCATCTGGCCCAGGGGATTTATCTATATTTACACTTTCCAAAATTGCTAACACCTCCTCCTCGTGAACCTCAATTCCATCCAGCCTGGTCGACTGAACCTGAGTATTCTCCTCGACAACATTGTCTTTCTCCAGTGTAAACACTGACAAAAAATATCCATTTAACGCTTCCCCTA
Source organism: Scyliorhinus canicula (assembly GCF_902713615.1). Lineage (NCBI taxonomy): Eukaryota > Metazoa > Chordata > Chondrichthyes > Carcharhiniformes > Scyliorhinidae > Scyliorhinus > Scyliorhinus canicula. The sequence goes on from NC_052163.1 coordinate 131,112,329, forward strand.
TCTCTTCTGATTCCACACACAACTTTCCACTACTATCCTTGATTGGCCCTAATCTTACTCTAGTCATTCTTTTGTTCCTGATATACCTATAGAAAACCTTAGGGTTTTCCTCGATCCTATCCACCAACGACTTTTCGTGTCCTCTCCTCGCTCTTCTTAACTCTCCCTTTAGGTCCTTCCTGGCTAACTTGTAACTCTCAAGTGCCCTAACTGAGCCTTCATGTCTCATCCTAACATAAGCCTTCTTCTTCCTCTTGACAAGTGCTTCAACTTCCTTAGTAAATCACGTTTCCCTTGCTCGACAACTTCCTCCCTGCCTGACAGGTACATACTTATCAAGGACACGCAGTAGCTGTTGCTTGAAAAAGCTCAACATTTCGATTGTACCCATCCCCTCCAGTTTCCTTCCCCATCCTATACATCCTAAATCTTGCCGAATAGCATCATAATTGCCTTTCCCCCAGCTATAATTCTTGCCTTGCGGTATATACCTATCCCTGCTCATTGCTAAAGTAAACATAACGGAATTGTGATCACTATCACCAAAGTGCTCACCTACATCTAAATCTAACACCTGGCCGGGTTCATTACCCAGTACCAAATCCAATGTGGCCTCGCCCCTTGTTGGCCTGTCTACATACTGTGTCAGAAAACCCTCCTGCACACACTGCACAACAACTGACCCATCTATAGTACTCGAACTTAGTATTTCCAGTCAATACTTGGAAAGTTAAAGTCCCCCATAACAACTACCCTGTTACTCTCACTCCTGTCGAGAATCATCTTTGCAATCCTTTCCTCTACATCTCTGGAACTATTCGGAGGTCTATAGACATCTCCCAACAGGGTGACCTCTCCTCTCCTGTTCCTAACCTCGGCCCATACTACCTCAGTAGACGAGTCCTCAAATGTCCTTTCTACCGCCGTAATACTTTCCTTGCTTAACAATGCCACACCCCCCCTCTTTTACCATCTTCTCTGTTCTTACAGAAACATCTAAATCCTGGAACCTGCAACAACCATTCCTGTCCCTGCTCTACCCATGTCTCCGAAATCGCCACAACATCGAGACCCCAGGTACCAACCCATGCTGCAAGCTCACCCACCTTATTCCGGATGCTCCTGGCGTTGAAGTAGACACACTTCAAACCAGCGTCTTGCTTGCCGGTGCCCTCTTTCGAACTTTTAACCCTATCCCTGACCTCACTACTCTCAACATCCTGTACACTGGGACTACAATTTAGGTTCCCATCCCCCTGCTGAATTAGTTTAAACCCCCCCGAAGTTTAGCTAAATACATTTTAGTTGCCACAGGGATGTGCAGACGTCGGGGGGGGGGGGGGGGGGGGGGGGGGGGGGGGGGGGGGGGTATTTGCAGCACCAGCAGCTATCCACACTTAAATAGGCTCAACTAGAATAATAACAGAAGTAAAACATTCAGGTGGAACAGCACCTCCGCTCAATGCCATGGACATGCTTCTGCACAAAGCATTACTGATAGCGATGGAGTTGTTTAGAATGGAAGGTTTCACCCAGCGAAGCATAGCTACAGGTTCTTAAAGAATTATTGCCAACCTATCTGTTGCCCAACCTGGGAGTAAATTAGGATAACATTTGCTGGAATAAGCGAAAGGTGCTCACACTTTTCCTTAATTTAACATTTTAATTTTTAATGAAGCGCTAGGTAGAGTGGCGGGGGAGGGGGGGGGGGGGGGGGGGGGGCGGGGGGGGAGCCACCTGAGCTGCAACTCTTGGCTACTTACAAGGGGAAAGCTCTGGAGAGTTTGGATATAAATCATGAGGAAATGGAAGAAGGGGAGCTGGAGAATTTCACCAGGCTTTGCTGGTTTTACCTTTATGTTTCCTTCTTTATTTCCTTACTTACTCACTCCTTCATTCTTTCATACACATTCAACACATCAAAATGGCAGGGGTGGGGAAGGGGTCAGTTTTTAGCTGATGTGAGGGAGCACTTGGTGAAGCAAATAACACAACTTGCTATCAATGACGGCAACCCAAAATACTTCTTTACTACCTGTGTTTAAGGGTTCAGCCCTCACAGGCTTTCCAATAGTTTGGTAACAAAGCATTAGTAATTCATTTTGTTATTTGAATGTGTTCATAGATGCCATGTATTCACCACAATGGAGAAAGTAATTGTAACAGCTCATTGCTGCTCAGGCAGAGAAAGGACTCATCAGAAACGGATGGCAGGAACTGACACAAAGATGTAACTCAGGGTAAAGTCTCACCCCAACTACACTGTTCATGTAATTCAAGATGTGGAGATGGTGGCGTTGGACTGAGGTGAGCACAGTAAAAAGTCTTACAACACCAGGTGAATCCTGATGAAGGAACAGTGCTCCGAAAGCTAGTGATTCAAAACAAACCTGTTGGACTTTAACCTGGTGTTGTAAGACTTCTTACCATGTCATTCAAGACAGATACTATGTCATTCCATGTCATTACCATGTCATTCAAGACAGATATATCCCTGATCCTAAAGGACAGACACAAAACATCAACACCCCTGACACCTGTGGTAACATCTACTGACACAGTACAAGAAGATACTGCACCATTTCCATTCTGTGAGGCAGATGTTGATAAGCAGCGAACTGCCTGTGTTTCCTTCCACTTTGGGTACTCCAATGAGCGCGATTCTCCGCTCCCTACGCTGGGTGGGAGGAGAATCGCGGGAGGACCCCCCGACTAATTTCACGACCCCCAGGTGCCCTCCGCGATTCTCCCACCCCCCGCTCAGAAGAATCGGCAGTCGCCGTGAAAAACGTCGACCGGCGATTCTCCGACCCGGATGGGCCGAGCGGCCTGCCGTTCGCGACCGGTTCACGATGGCGGCAACGACACCTGGTCGCTGCCGTCGTGAAATCGCCGTGAGATGCCCATTTTGGGGCTTGTAGGGGGCCTGGTGGGGAATGAGCACCACGACTGTGCTCGGGAGGGGACAGGCCCTCGATTGGTGCCCACCAATCGTTGGGCCGGCGTCTCAATTGGACGCACTATTTCCCCTCTGCCGCCCCACAAGATCAAGCCGCCACGTCTTGCGGGGCGGCTGAGGGGAAAGACGGCCACCGCGCATGCGCGGGTTCGAGATGTCAGCCATCATGACGTCAGCCGTGTATGTGCGGGTTGGAGTCGGCCGACCTGCGCATGCGCGGCTGACGTCACATAGGCGCCGCCGTTGCATCACTCTCGGCGCGCCGCCGAGTGTTACGGAGCGCCGCTCCTAGCCCCACCGGGAGGGGGGAATAGGGAGGGAGGAGCGGCCTCAAAAGGCCGTCGTGAAACTCAGCCGAGTTCACGACGGCCCTCCCGATTTTTCCCGGGAGCGGAGAATTCCGCCCAACATTGTATCTTGCTGGAATGCAATGCAATCATAGTATAAGAGGTTGGAGCAAGGTAAACTTTGGCAGGTGACACTAATCCACTGGTCTGATCTCCTTGTTATAATCCTGCTGACACATGGTAAAGGTGGGAGAGATTCCTGATCAGCCAATGATGGGATTAAATTGAAGCCAATGCTGTCACTGTTACTATCCATTGTTCTCAGACTGTTAAATGCATGTAAACCTTGGCCTCCTTGGAGGGGCTAGTATGCTGAGTGGCTGGAATGGACCAGATTGATGCTACCAGCTTGGAGTTTGGAATGGACCAGATTGATGCCACCAGCTTGGAGTTTGATCCCTGTTCCAGCTGAAGTGGTACGCTGGAAGTTTGAAAAAGTATGTGATTTTTGAAAGGTATCTGGATATTTTAAGAATCAAGGATGGATGAAGGTATTCTTATTTTCTATATTAAACCCAGTACAAATAAGGAAGTGAAAATGTTTTGGGTGATGTAGCAACAAGCCACATGATAGCACAGTGGTTAGCACTGCTGCCTCACAGTGCCAGGGACCTGGAATTGTTTGTACGTTCTTCCCGTGCCTGTGTGGGTTTCCTCCGGGTGCTCCAGTTTCCTCCCACAGTCCAAAGATATGCAGGTTAGTGGATTGGCCAGGCTAAATTTCCTGTTAGTATTGAAAAGGTTAAGTGGGGTTATTGGGTTACGTGGATAAGGTGGGTTGTGGGCTGAGGTGGGGTGCTCTTTGAGAGGGTTAGTGCAGACTGAAGGGGCCAAATTGGTTCCTTCTGCACTGTAGTGGTTCTAAACTAGGAGCAGTGAATGCATTAATGATTGTTTGCAGATGGAGGCAGGATGGAAAGCGAGTCTGAACCACGCATACAGAACACTTTCCTCCTGGGTCATCAGTAACTCGCCTGGGAGACACTGGGCAATCAAGGATGACTCAAAACCAGAAGAATCCATCGCTACAGTTTGCCATCCACACTGATTATAGGAAATTAGCAGTCAGAGACCGATTTTCATCAGTCATTGTTCCTCTAACCTCATTTGCTGCAACAACCGACTGTAATTATCACCAAAGAAAGAGATGATGATGGCAGCGAGTTGAAACAGGAAGTAATAAAAAGGGTAACCTAGAAAGATGTGTCTGAGCTAAATTCAAAACTGACCATAATAATCACATCCACAGTTGGTAATTGCATTCAGTCAGCTGTCAACCATTGATTGAAAATTTCCTCAGAGCCGTTCCTCAGTGTCAGAAATGCGTCAGAAACTCCAATTATGTGTTTAAAGAAGTTTCTGTTGCACCTCGATTAGAGGGAGAGGGTCAGAGCAAAGAACAAAGAACAATACAGCACAGGAACAGGCCCTTCGGCCCTTCCAGCCTGTACCGAGCATCTTGAAGGAAATCCCAGATTCTGTAAGCGAGGCAGTCTTTCTTTTCAAGAAATTATGGTAAACAATTCCCGGCAGAATTTTAACAGTCACCTAGAGGTGGGTTTGGAGGCCAGAGGGTGAAGGAATTCTGCCAGATGAGCATTAGATGCCGGTGTTTATGTAGTTACATTGTGTACCTTGTGTTGCCCTATTACATCTTTTCTTTTATTTCCTTTTCTGCCCATGTACTTGAAATGAAATGAAATGAACTTAATGATCTGTTGAGCTGCTCACAGATTTTTCACTGTACCTCGGTACATGTGACAATAAACAAATCCAAATCCAATCCAGATTGGATATCTGACGGCCCTGTGCCTCAGAGTGATCTCTCTGGAGGTTGGGACATAGCGAAAGCGGCCACTCACCCAGCAGCAGGAGGCAGCCAATTAGACTCATTATGGAGCCAATCGGGAACAAGAATACGAAGCCGTTGGAATCTTGCCGCTGATAGGCAGACCCCTTGATGAGGCTGGAGCCCAACACGTAAGTGGAAGCGGCCTTCAGAAACAGGCCAAACGGGAGGTTGATATTTCCCCAAAATCCCCTCCCCCTGAGCCACTTTGAACATTGGACATGACAGGTGAGTGACCTAACACTTTTTTAATTCATTCATAGGATGAGAATGTCCGCTGACGTAACCTGGTTGACAGATTGGCAAGGAGGCCTTACTCCACGAGGCTGCGGAAGTCTGTCGTCTCCTGTGAGCTTCCTGAGGGACTGGTGCTCAGACATGTTGAGAGAGCTGATCGCCAGCCTGTAGACCCCATGTTGGAGGTTTCACCTCTTTCCAGCTGGAACTTGGTGCCCATCCTCTCTGTGCTGTGGAAGAGATGGCAGCTTGCTCTGCAGCTAGTGTGGTTGGCGATGGATCAGAGATGGAAGCTGGAACAGCAGAAAGCTGACAGCATGATAACAACGGCAGGTATGGAAAGTACTGGATATGGAAAGTGTCTTCCAGGAAGTTGGCAGTCACGTAGTTACGACTGAACGCACTCGGTGTGGGGCCCCAGCCAATGGGGAGGGGGGCACATACAGAGAGGGGACTGCTGTGGTGGGAACACCAATCCGAGCATTGGTAGCTCTAAATTGCCTGATGGGATCATTCCCATGGGGCTGGTTTAGCTCACTTTGCTAAATCGCTGGCTTTTAAAGCAGACCAAGCAGGCCAGCAGCACGGTTCAATTCCCGTACCAGCCTCCCCGAACAGGTGCCGGAATGTGGCGACTAGGGGCTTTTCACAGTAACTTCATTGAAGCCTACTCGTGACAATGAGCTATTTTCATTTTTTTCATTTCATTCAAAGTTCTTGAGCTTTATCAGCAGTCAATATCAGGCTCTGATTGGTGGATTCCTTCTTAGAGTGGGGGACAGTTTGCCAGAGGTAGAGACTTGGAGCAGTTCAGACACGGATCCCCTGATTGGCTGATGTGAAGGTTCGGAACTCAGACCAATTCTTTTCACAATTTCTGAAAGCTCCCCCTAGCAGCTCAGGAGTTTTGTTTAAGTTGTTGCTGCTTTTGAGTAGCTCACATTCAGCCCAGCGGACAGCCTGAGGGAAAAGTGAAATCATTGACCAAACATCGGGGTGCGAGTCTGCAAAGCCTTCAGCGAGGTGATGAGGAGGTGCTGCAGCTTGGCCATCGAGGGACCAAGGGGGCGACTTGTGACTTCCAGATCAGGGCTGAGGAGAGCAGGCAAGCAACCAAAAACAACAGAGGTCAATAGGCCAGATAGCCAGCAGCAGGAGCCGGGAGCACATGTGGCCGGCGAGGCTCAAGGCCCAGCCACCCGAGCGAGAGCCAATTGCTGAGCAGGGCAGCAGTCGGAAGGTGCGTAGAAGACCAGGCAGGTGCTGCCGTGTGTCTCAAGGAATCAGGGAGCAGTGCCCAGCGGGAATGGGACGACTCGACCAAAGCCAGAGGCCAGCCAGGCAGTGGTGAGAGGGAGAGGCTGGGCAGGACCCAATCTTCTTGCTTCTTGTTGTTTTGCATGTTGAATTTACTGCCTTTATTGGTGTCAGTAATTTCTCTGTCTGATTGATTGTGGTGCCTTTTCTGGTATCCGGCTCGCATTGACCATCCTTCAGCATCACAGCTTTCCCCAAACTTATTGCCAGCAGCCAGTTCCTCCGGTGGGATTTTGGCAGCAAACCCCAGCTCAACCTCACAACAATTCTTTTCACAACTTCCAAAGACTACTCCCCGACCAACTCAGAAACATTGTTTAATTTGTCGCTGCTTTTGAGCAGCTTCACTAATCGGCTGCTTTTGCTGAAGGAAGTTTCACTCGATTGGAGTTCTGAAAACTTATTCATGATTTGTTGAAATCAGGACGAATCATCCCCAGTCAGTAAGAAGAGACACTATGAATCTGGCAGCCAGAAACACAGGAAGTTGAAGGCGAGACAAGGGGATGAAGCTCAGAAAAGACAGTTTGACACTTTACTTGAAAAGATTTAATAACCTAATTTCATTGTCACAAGTATGAAGTTACTGTGAAAAGCCCCTAGTGGCCACATTCCGGCACCTGTTCGGGGTAAGCTGGTACGGGAATTGAACCCATGCTGCTGGCATTGCTGTGCATCACAAACCAGCTGTCTAGCCCACTGAGCTAAACCACCCCAATAGATTTAAAGTATTGAGTATCATCCCCAACAACAACAACATCCACAAAAAGTTTTGGTGAATTGCCTGATGACTTCGACCTGCTGATTTCTGGAGACAACAAATCTCCTGAAAAACCTGAAAGGTGTGGACTCTGAAACAGGAAGGGAATGACAAGATGCTGCTCAAACTCATTGTTCTCCTGCTGCTGAAGTCAGGGAAGAAACCTACCCTGAAGACATTGCTTATGGCCAAAATCTGTTCCACCGGGTGCGAATGAATATTCCGTAATAAATAGACCAGTGAACATGGGTAACATCAAACATTTGAGAAAAGAGTTTGAGGTTTGAGGTTGATATCAGTTTAAAAGTCTTCATGTGTCCCATTTTCTGATGGTGAAAGGAAATGGCGTGATGAAAAAGAGAAATTAGTTGATTTTTCGGAAACCTCTCAGACAGTCTACTGTTATGTTTGAAATTATTCCCTGACCCTAATAAGGGAGACAGCCATTTGTCGATGGGTCCTCAAACTGCAGAAATGTTGGAAGAGATCTTGCTGATCATGAAATTTCCAAAAATCATATTAAGGTTGTGTGTGTGATCGTGCAAAGATGTAAATTATCTGAGAGAATTGATTCTGCGTTATTGGCTCAGTCTACATAGAACATAGAACATTACAGGCCCTTCATGTTGTGCCGAGCAATGATCACCCTACTCAAACCCACATATCCACCCTATACCCGTAACCCAACAACCCCCCCCCCCCCTTAACCTTACTTTTTTAGGACACTACGGGCAATTTAGCATGGCCAATCCACCTAACCCGCACATCTTTGGACTGTGGGAGGAAACCGGAGCACCCGGAGGAAACCCACGCACACACAGGGAGGACGTGCAGACTCCGCACAGACAGTGACCCAGCCGGGAATCGAACCTGGGACCCTGGAGCTGTGAAGCATTTATGCTAACCACCATGCTACCATGCTGCCCCAAATGTCTAGAAACGGGTTCCCTTACGCGAGGAAAATGCTGAGATGTGATGTTGTCGCAGTCAAACTGCTGCCTTCCTTGGCTTTATCTCTGAGAGAACACGATGAGTCATCAGTATCAAGTCAAAGAGGTAATTTTTAAAGCCTGCCTTGAATAACTCAGTGAATTTGGCGAGCTTCTCAAAGAGCATTTGAAAAGTTATCAATATTGTGACTCAGGGAAGACCAACTTATTGACACATCAAACCTACGATGACTTCATCACGATAATGACAGAGCCGCTCAGAAACCAATTCACTAATGAAGACAAAGATGCCAAATCCTGTTCGATAATAGTTGATTCAACACCAGATGTGAGTCGTATGGACTAATTAACATTAATTTTATGATAAGTAACCAGCACTGGTGAAGTTGTGAAACAATTTCGCTGTTTTGAATAATAAAGATTATTATTATATATTATTATTATTATTGTGTATTCTTAGTTTTCCCAACTACAACCCAAACCTCTGAGTGCTGGGAGACAACTGTCTGGGAAATCTTTACAAATTTAAATTTGGACATAAAAAATTATCGTGGGCAGAGCTTCGATAATTCGCAAATATGGCAGGAAAATATTCAGGTCTACAAGCAATACTGAACAATACAAGCCCCTGTGCATTATACATTCCATGTTCCAGTCACTCCCTGAATTATTCTGCAAGGTAGCAGCTGAATCATGTGAGGCGGTTGTGCATTTTTTGGTTCAAAACGTGTATGCCTTCTTTTCGGTTTCCATATATCGGTGGAATATGCTGTTACCATGCTTGGAGAAGGCACAAGGAAAACATTTGATGGCCAAAAGAATTTGTGACACCAGGTGGATTGTTATCACTAAGGAGGTAGTGATGGGCAAGTTAATGGGGCTAAAGGTAGACAAGTCTCCTGGCCCTGATGGAATGCATCCCAGAGTGCTAAAAGAGATGGCTAGGGAAATTGCAAATGCGCTAGTGATAATTTACCAAAATTCACTAGAGTCTGGGGTGGTCCCAGCGGATTGGAAATTAGCAAACTGTTTAAAAAGGAGTTAGGCAGAGAGCGGGTAATTATAGGCCAGTGAGCTTAACTTCGGTAGTAGGGAAGATGCTGGAATCTATCCTCAAAGAAGAAATAGCGATGCATCTGGATAGAAATTGTCCCATTGGGCAGATGCAGCATGGGTTCATAAAGGGCAGGTCGTGCCTAACTAATTTAGTGGAATTTTTGAGGACATTTCCAGTGTAATCCCCATCGTTCATTACCGGCCTTCAGAAAGTCTCTTCTTACTCTTCTGGACAATTAAAGAATGGAATCCTGCCAGATGTTTAACAGCAAAGCCATTGATCTTGGACTGGATACTCCACTTCATTGGAGTATTTGCCCCTGCACTGGACATTTTCTGGCTCATTCTGTCCTGCACTGTCCTGTGCCGTTATTTCATAGAATTTACAGTGCAGAAGGAGGCCATTCGGCCCATCGAGTCTGCACCGGCTCTTTGAAAGAGCACCCTACCCAATCCCACACCCCCACCCTATCCCCATAACCCAGTAACTCCACCCAACACTAAGGGCAATTTTGGACACTAAGGGCAATTTAGCATGGCCAATCCACCTAACCTGCACATCTTTGGACTGTGGGAGGAAACTGGAGCACCCGGAGGAAACCCACGCAGACATGAGGAGAACGTGCAGACTCCACACAGACAGTGACCCAAGCCGGGAATCGAACCTGGGACCCTGGAGCTGTGAAACAATTGTGCTATCCACAATGCTACCATGCTGCCGAAATGCACTCATATCATTGGCTGATTTCTCCAGCCCCTTGCTCATCAGCAAGTTTATGTTTGCTCTTCTCAAGACACAGTGATTGCAATTTTGACCATTGCTGACAACGGGTAGGGTTGGAGTTTAATATAACAACAGTCCAGTCTTGTTGTTGTCATAATTTAAAGATGACTACAGCAGTGTGTCAAGCAGTGATTTTGGGTTTCTGAGCCTTGTGTTGCGTGAACTGAGGGTGGGTTGGGGGGGGGGGGGGGGGGGGGTCAGGAGGGCATTGACAGCATTCATGGTGGGGCTCAACATCATTGGGGCTGGCATTGTTGTCATCGAAGGTGGGCCGCCACGACACCAGGCGCAGGGCATGACTTGAGACCCCCTAAGAGGGATCCCAAAGATCTCAGTCCACCGCTGCCTGTACTGTTGGGGAAGAGGAGAATTTCTGTGTATAAAGGTACTTCTTGCCAGACCCATGGGGATTCCTCACTGGATGCTCCTTGGGGAAAGCCCGAAGACAGCAGCATCATGTCAAGTTCCCAATCCATCATTTTTCCAGGAACAAAGAACAAAGAACAATACAGCACAGGAACAGGCCCTTCGGCCCTCCACGCCTGTACCGGCCATGATACCAACCGTTGCCCAAAACCCTCAGCACTTCCTTGTGCCGTCTCCCTCTATACCCATCCTATCCATGTATTTGTCAAGATGCCTTTTGAACGCCGTTAATGTATCTGCTTCCACCACCTCCCCTGGCAACGCATTCCAGGCACTCACCGCCCTCTGTGTAAAATACCTGCCTCGCACATCTCCTAAAAACCTTGCCCCACAGACCTTAAATCTATGCCCCCTGGTGACTGACCCCTCCACTCTGGGAAAGAGTGCCTGCCCATCCATTCTATCCATGCCCCCCAGACCTCTATCAGGTCGCCCCTCAACCTCTGTCTTTCTAATGAAAACAGTCGGAGTCTATTCAGCCTCTCCACCCTCCAGACCAGGCAATATCCTGGTAAACCTCCTCTGCACCCTCTCCAAAACTTCCATATCCTTCTGATAGTGTGGCGACCAGAATTGTGTGCAATATTCCAAGTGCGGCCTTACCAAGGTGCTATACAACTGTACCATGACTTGCCAGTTTTTATACTCGATGCCCCGTCCAATGAAGGCAAGCATTCCCTTGCTTTCTTGACTACCTTGTCCACTTGTGTTGCCACTTTCAAAGATAGATAGAATAGATAGAACAGTACAGCACAGAACAGGCCCTTCGGCCCTCAATGTTGTGCCGAGCCATGATCACCCTACTCAAACCTACGCATCCACCCTATACCCGTAACCCAACAACCCCCCCCTTAACCTTACTTTTTTTAGGACACTACGGGCAATTTAGCATGGCCAATCCACCTAACCCGCACATCTTTGGACTGTGGGAGGAAACCGGAGCACCCGGAGGAAACCCACGCACACACGGGGAGGACGTGCAGACTCCACACGACAGTGACCCAGCCGGGAATCGAACCTGGGATCCTGGAGCTGTGAAGCATGTATGCTAACCACCATGCTACCCTGCTGCCCCAGATCTGTGGACCTGTACGCCCAGACGTCTCTGACTTTCTATATTCCGAAGAGTTTTGCCATTTCCTGTATACTTCCCCTCTATGTTAGAACTACCTAAATGCATTACCTCACATTTGTCCGGATTAAACTCAATTTGCATTTCTCTGCCCTAGTCTCCAACCTATGAATGAAATGAAATGAAAATCGCTTATTGTCACGAATAGGCTTCAATGAAGTTACTGTGAAAAGCCCCTATTCGCCACATTCCGGCGCCTGTTCGGGGAGACTGCTACGGGAATCGAACCATGCTGCTGGCCTGCTTGGTCTGCTTTCAAAGCCAGCGATTTAGCCCTGAGCTAAACAGCCCCTAACCTATCTATGTCTTGCTGTATCCTCTGACAACCCTCAACACTATCTGCCACAACACCAACCTTGGTGTCATCCACAAACTAATTAATCAGACCGGCTACATTTTCCTCCAAATCGTTTATGTACACGACAAACAACAGAGGTCCCAGCACCGATCCTCGTGCAACACCACTAGTCACAACCTTCCATTCAGAAAAATACTCATCTCTGCCTTCCGTGACCGAGCCAGTTCTGTATCCATCTTGCCAACCCTTATCGTGCATGGTCCGGAACACATGTCCCCAGACTAGAAATAAATCCCCCTTATGTCCAGTTATTTTTGTAACAGATATGCCACAGTGTCAGGAAAATGGTGGTGACATGAAAATATCAGGGAAATTCAAGAAATGTGATTATTTTCTACTGTTTATATATTTTAAAAACAATGGGGAAATGTATGTTAATTCAGGCAGAGACTGCGTGGCTGTGTTAATGGAACGAGTGCCTTTGATATGTTTCTTTTTAAACTTAGAGTACCCAATTATTTTCTTTTGTCCAAATCAGGGGCAATTTAGCGAGGCCAATCCACCTACCCTGCACATCTTTGGGTTGTGGGGGTGAGACCCACGCAGACACGGGGAGAATGTGCAAACTCCACACGGACGGTGACCCAGAGCTGGGATCGAACCTGGGAGCTCGGCGCCGTGAGGCAGCAGTGCTAACCCACTGCCACATGCCGCCCGCCTTTGATATGTTAATGAGATTAGCAACAATGCAAGAAGATGTTTACCTGAGGCAAGTTAGTAACAATGGGGGATAGAACATGAATGGATCTGAATAAATTGTTAAGGTTCTCAAAGGAAGATGTACAAGATGTGACAGAGAGGTGTGAAGAAAGGTTCATAGAGTGAGTGAACTTTGTTTTTACACTGTAAAAGCTAAAATCAAGGAATGAGGCTAATTAAAGCTGACTTCCAAAGAAATCAAAGGGAAGATCAAAGGGGAAAACTATATTTAAGGAGATGATTACATTGACGCAGAGGAGTTGTATTTAGACATCAGTCAACAGCAGGACTAACTGTTTAACTCACAGCAAGCAATGTCTGTGAAGAAATCAGGATTTGAAAAGCAAGATTATTAACTCAAAAGCAACCTGAAAAGGACACATTTTAATTGTGTGGCAACAATTACTGGATTTTTACAGATTTTAAAATCTGTAGGGTACTGCGGATGGATTGGATAGGCTGGCGTTAATCTGTATGGTGCTGAGGACAGATTGGATAGGTTGGCGTTAATCTGTAGGATACTGCGGGCAGATTGGATAGGCTGGCGTTAATCTGTAGGGTACTGCGGATGGATTGGATAGGCTGGCGTTAATCTGTATGGTACTGCGGAGAGATTGGATAGGCTGGCGTTAATCTGTATGGTACTGCGGACTGATTGGATAGGCTGGCGTTAATCTGTATGGTACTGCGGGCAGATTGGATAGGTTGGCGTTAATCTGTAGGATACTGCGGAGAGATTGGATAGGCTGCCGTTAATCTGTATGGTACTGCGGGCAGATTGGATAGGCTGGCGTTAATCTGTATGGTACTGCGGGCAGATTGGATAGGTTGGCGTTAATCTGTAGGATACTGCGGGCAGATTGGATAGGCTGGCGTTAATCTGTATGGTACTGCGGACAGATTGGATAGGTTGGCGTTAATCTGTAGGATACTGCGGAGAGATTGGATAGGCTGCCGTTAATCTGTAGGGTGCTGCGGACAGATTGGATAGGTTGGCGTTAATCTGTATGGTACTGTGGACAGATTGGATAGGCTGGCGTTAATCTGTAGGGTGCTGCGGACAGATTGGATAGGTTGGCGTTAATCTGTATGGTACTGCGGGCAGATTGGATAGGCTGGCGTCAATCTGTAGGGGACTGCGGACAGATTGGATAGGTTGGCGTTAATCTGTATGGTACTGTGGACAGATTGGATAGGTTGGCGTTAATCTGTAGGGTACTGTGGACAGATTGGATAGGCTAGCATTAATCTGTATGGTACTGCGGGCAGATTGGATAGGTTGGCGTTAATCTGTAGGATACTGCGGACAGATTGGATAGGCTGGCATTAATCTGTAGGGTACTGCGGGCAGATTGGATAGGTTGGCATTAATCTGTATGGTACTGCGTACAGATTGGATAGGTTGGCATTAATCTGTATGGTACTGCGTACAGATTGGATAGGCTGGCATTAATCTGTAGGGTACTGCGGGCAGATTGGATAGGTTGGCGTTAATCTGTATGGTACTGTGGACAGATTGGATAGGCTGCCGTTAATCTGTATGGTACTGTGGGCAGATTGGATAGGCTGGCGTTAATCTGTATGGTACTGCGGAGTGATTGGATAGGCTGCCGTTAAGAAGGCCTAAAAGTGTCTGAATTGAAGTGTAGAACATTATGAGGGGTAATGATAGAGTGGACAGGATAAAATTGTTTCCCTTGCAGGAGAATTCTAGAACCAGGGGACATAGATTCAAGATAAGAGGCTGAAGGTGAAGGAGGGACGTGAGGAAGAACTTTTTTAGGCAGAGGGTAGTGGGACTCTGGAATTCGCTGGCCCGAGTTGGTGGTGGAGGCAGAGACCCTAAACTCGTTTAAAAAGTACCTGGATCTGCACCATAAGGGCTGTAAACTACAGAGCTACGGACCGGGTGCAGGAAGGTGGCATTAGAAAGGGAAAGGGCGGCATGTGGCGCAGTGGTTAGCACTGGGACTGCGGCACTGAGGACCTGGGTTCAAATCCCAGCCGTGGGTCACTGTCCGTGTGGAGTTTGCACATTCTCCCCGTGTCTGTGTGGGTTTCACCCCCACAACACAAAGATGTGCAGGGTAGGTGGATTGGCCACTCTAAGTTGCCCCTTAATTGGAAAAAAAAATAATTGGGTACTCAATATTTAAAAAAAAAGAAAGGGCACCTGGGTGTGCTCGGGCTGGCTTGGGCTGAATGGCCTCCACCTGTGCTGTAACTTTTCTAAGGTTCTACGGAAACATTTGGGGAGAGTTTACTCTGAAGGTCGTTAAGTTAACATTGTTTGGAACTGTTTAAAATTAGTGATACTTTTTATCGCCATTGTCTCAGTTAAGTGTACTACTAGTTTACTTTTTAAAAGCTTATTTATGCGATGTGGGCGTCGTTCGTTAAGCCAGCATTTATTGCCCATCCCTAGTTGCCCTTCAGAAGGTGGTGGTGAGTTGTCTTCTTGAACCGCTGCAATGCCTGAGGTGTAGGTACATCCACTGTGCTGTTAGGGGACTAGTTCCAGGATTTTGATCCAGCGACAGTGAAGGAATGATGATATATTTCTAACTCAGGCTGGTGAGTAACCTGGAAGGGACCCTCTATGTGGTGGGGTTCCCAGGTATCTGCTTCTCTGGTTCTAGATCGTAGGAGTCATGGGTTGGAAGGTGCTGCCTAACAAATCTTGGTGAGTTACTGCAGTGCATCTTGTAGACGGTACACACGGCTGACACTGTTCATCGGTGGGGAGGGTTTGAATGTTTGTGGAAGGGGGAGCAATCAAACGGGGCTGCTTTGCCCTGGATGGTTTCGAGCTTCTTGCGTGCTGTTGGAGCTGCACTCATCCAGGGAAGTGGAGAGAATTTCATTACACTCCTGACTTGTGCCTTGTAGATGGTGGACAGGCTTTGGGGGGTCAGGAGGTGAGTTACTCGCTGTAGGATTCCCAGCCTTTGTTCTGCTCTGGTAGCAATGGCAATGCCAATTGAATGTCAATGGGCGATGGTTAGGTCCTCTCTGGTAGGAGATGGTCATTGCCTGGCACTTGTGTGGCGCGAATGAAACTTGCCACTTGTCAGCCCAAACCTGGATATTTTCCAGGTCTTGCTGCATTTGGACATGGACGGCTTCAGTATCTGAGGAGTTGCGAATGGTGCTGAACATTGTGCAGTCATCCACAAACATCCCCACTTCTGACCTTATGATGGAAGGGAGGTCATTGATGAAGCAGCTGAAGATGGTTGGGCCTCACCTCTGGCATTCAGCTCTTTTGTCCATGTTTGAACCAAGGCTGTAATGAGGTCAGGAGCTGAGTGGAACCCTGGTGGAACTCAAGCTGAGCGTCCGTGGCAGGTTATTGCTGAGTAAGTGCCACTTGATAACACTGTTGATGACTCCTTCCATCACTTTGCTAATGATGGAGAGTAGACTGATAGGGCGGTAATTGGCTGGGTTGGATTTGTCCTGTTTCTTGTGTACAGGACACACCTGGGCAATGTTCCACATTGCCGGGTAGGTGCCAGTGTTGTAGCTGTACTGGAACAGCTTGGTTAGGGGTGCGGCAAGTTCTGGAGCACATTTCTTCAGTACTATTGCCGGAATATTATCAGGACCCATGGCCTTTGCAGTATTCAGGGCCTCCAGCCATTTCTTGATATCACATGGAGTGAATCGTATTGGCTGAAGACTGACATCTATGATGCTGGGGACCTCTGGAGGAGACCGAGATGGATCATCCACTCGGCATTTCTGGCTGAAGATTGTTGCGAATGCCTCAGCCTTGTCTTTTCCCCAGATGTGCTGGGCTCCTCCATCATTGAGGATGGGGATATTTGTGGAGCCTCCTCCTCCAGTGAATTGTTTAATTGTTCTCCACCATTCACAGCTGGATGTGGCAGGACTGCAGAGCTTAGATTTGCTGCGTTGGTTGTGGGATCGCTTATCTCTGTCTATTACTTGCTGCTTATGCTGTTTGGCTCACATGTAGTCCTGTATTGTAGTTTCACCAGATCGACACATCATTTTTCAGTATGCCTGATGTTGCTCCTGGCATGCTCTCCTGCACTCTTCATTGAACCAGGGTTGATCCCCTGGTTGGGTGGTAATGGTAGAGTGGGGGATATGCTGGGCCATGTGGTTGCAGATTGTGGTTGAATACAATTCTGCTGCTGCTGATGGCCCACAGCGCCTCATGGATGCCCCGTCTTGAGTTGCTAGATCTGTTCGAAGTCTATCCCATTTAGCACGGGGGTAATGCCACACAACACGATGGAGGGTATCCTCAATGTGAAGACAAGACTTTGTCTCCACAAAGACTGTGCGGTGGTCACTTCTATGTCAAGTATGTTTTCCCCTCTTGTTGGTTCCCTCACCACCTGCTGCAGTCCCAGTCTGGCAGCTATTGTCCTTTAGGACCCGGCCAGCTCGGTCTGTGGTGGTACCGAGCCTCTCTTGGTGATGGATATGGAAGACCCCACCCAGAGTATATTCTGTGCCCTGGCCACCCTCAGTGCTTCCTCCTGGTGGTGTCCAACATGGAGGAGTAACTGATTCATCAGCTGATGGTGGCCGGTACGTGGTAATCAGCAGGAGGTTTTCTTGCCCACGTTTAGCCTGAAGCCAGGGGACTTCATGGGGTCCAGAGTCGATGTTGAGGACTCCCAGGGCAACCCCCAACCCACCCCTCCCCCGACTGTGTACCACTGTGCCGCCACCTCTGCTGAATCTGTCCTGCCGGTGAGACAGGACATACCCAGGAATGGAGATGGTGGTGTCTGGGACATTGTCTGAAATGTGACCTGTATAAGAAGGACGCGTTGCATCTAAACTGGAGAGGCATAAATATCCTGGCCGCGAGGTTTGCTAGTGTCACACGGGAGGGTTTAAACTAGTATGGCAGGGGGGGTGGATACCGGAGCAATAGGTCAGAAGGTGAAAGCATTGAGGGAGAACTAGGGAATAGGGCCAGTGTGGCTCTGAGGAAGAGCAGACAGGGAGATGTTGCTGAAAACAGCAGGTCTGGTGGCCTTAAGTGTATATGTTTTAATGCAAGAAGTATTACGGGTAAGGCAGATGAACTTAAGAGCTTGGATTAGCTCTTGGAACTATGATGTTGTTGCCATTACAGAGACCTGGTTGAGGGAAGGACAGGATTGGCAGCTAAACGTTCCAGGATTTAGATGTTTCAGGCGGGATAGAGGGGGATGTAAAAGGGGTGGCGGAGTTGCGCTACTGGTTAGGGAGAATATCACAGCTGTACTACGGGAGGACACCTCAGAGGGCAGTGAGGCTTTATGGGGAGAGATCAGGAATAAGAAGGGTGCAGTCACAATGTTGGGGGTTTACTACAGGCCTCCCAACAGCCAGCGGGAGATAGAGGAGCAGATAGGGAGACAGATTTTGGAAAGGAGTTGTTGTGATGGGAGGCTTCAACTTCCCCAATATTGACTGAGACTCACTTAGTGCTAGGGGCTTAGACGGGGCAGAGTTTGTAAGGAGCACCCAGGAGGGCTTCTTAAAACAATATGTAGACAGTCCAACTAGGGAAGGGGCTGTACTGGACCTGGTATTGGGGAATGAGCCCGGCCAGGTGATAGAAGTTTCAGTCGGGGAGCATTTCGGGAAGTTTTAACCACAATTCAGTAAGTATTAAAGTGCTGGTGGACAAGGATAAGAGTGGTCCTAGGGTGAATGTGCTAAATTGGGGGAAGGCTAATTATAACAATATTAGGCGGGAACTGAGGAACCTAGATTGGGGGCGGATGTTTGAGGGTAAATCGACATCTGACATGTGGGAGGCTTTCAAGTGTCAGTTGAAAGGAATTCAGGACCGGCATGTTCCTGTGAGGAAGAAGGATAAGTATGGCAAATTTCGGGAACCTTGGATAACGAGAGATATTGTAGGCCTCGTCAAAAAGAAAAAGGAGACATTTGTCAGGGCTAGAAGGCTGGGAACAGACAAAGCCTGTGCGGAATATAAAGAAAGTAGGAAGGAACTTAAGCAAGGAGTCAGGAGGGCTAGAAGGGGTCACGAAAAGTCATTGGCAAATAGGGTTAAGAAAAATCCCAAGGCTTTTTACACGTACATAAAAAACAAGAGGGTAGCCAGGGAAAGGGTTGGCCCACTGAAGGATAGGCAAGGGAATCTATGTGTGGAGCCAGAGGAAATGGGCGAGGTACTAAATGAATACTTTGCATCAGTATTCACCAAAGAGAAGGAATTGGTGGATGTTGAATCTGGAGAAGGGTGTGTAGATAGCCTGGGTCACATTGAGATCCAAAAAGACGAGGTGTTGGGCATCTTGAAAAATATTAAGATAGATATGCCCCCAGGGCCTGATGGGATCTACCCCAGAATACTGACGGAGGCTAGAGAGGAAATTGCTGAGGCCTTGACAGAAATCTTTGGATCCTCTCTGTCTTCAGGTGATGTCCCGGAGGACTGGAGAATAGCCAATGTTGTTCCTTTGTTTAAGAAGGGTAGCAAGGATAATCCAGGGAACTACAGGCCAGTGAGCCTTATGTCAG
This sequence comes from Scyliorhinus canicula, assembly GCF_902713615.1. Classification (NCBI taxonomy): domain Eukaryota; kingdom Metazoa; phylum Chordata; class Chondrichthyes; order Carcharhiniformes; family Scyliorhinidae; genus Scyliorhinus; species Scyliorhinus canicula. Next base: position 131,131,725 of record NC_052163.1, read on the forward strand.
TGGTAGGGAAATTGCTGGAGAGAATTCTTCGAGACAGGATCTACTCCCATTTGGAAGCAAATGGACGTATTAGCGAGAGACAGCACGGTTTTGTGAAGGCGCGATTATGTCTCACTAACTTGATAGAGTTTTTCGAAGAGGTCACAAAGATGATTGATGCAGGTCGGGCAGTAGATGTTGTCTATATGGTCTTCAGTAAGGCCTTTGACAAGGTTCCTCATGGTAGATGGGTACAAAAGGTGAAGTCACACGGGATCAGGGGTGAGCTGGCAAGATGGATACAGAACTGGCTAGGTCATAGAAGGCAGAGAGTAGCAATGGAAGGGTGCTTTTCTGATTGGAGGGCTGTGACCAGTGGTGTTCCACAGGGATCAGTGCTGGGACCTTTGCTGTTCGTAGTATATGTAAATGATTTGGAGGAAAATGTAACTGGTCTGATTAGTAAGTTTGCAGACGACACAAAGGTTGGTGGAATTGCAGATAGCAATGAGGACTGTCAGAGGATACAGCAGGATTTAGATCGTTTGGAGACTTGGGCGGAAAGGGCAGATGGAGTCTAATCCGGATAAATGTGAGGTAATGCATTTTGGAAGGTCTAATGCAGGGAGGGAATATACAGTGAATGGTAGAACCCTCAAGAGTATTGAAAGTCAGAGAGATCTAGGTGTACAGGTCCACAGGTCACTGAAAGGGGCAACACAGGTGGAGAAGGTAGTCAAGAAGGCATACGGCATGCTTGCCTTCATTGGACAGGGCATTGAGTATAAGATTTGGCAAGTTATGTTGCAGCTGTATAGAACCTTAGTTAGGCCACACTTGGAGTATAGTGTTCAATTCTGGTCACCACACTACCAGAAGGATGTGGAGGCTTTAGAGAGGGTGCAGAAGAGATTTACCAGGATGTTGCCTGGTATGGAGGGCATTAGCTATGAGGAGCGGTTGAATAAACTCGGTTTGCTCTCACTGGAACGACGGAGGTTGAGGGGCGACCTGATAGAGGTCTACAAAATTATGATGGGCCTAGACAGAGTGGATAGTCAGAGGCTTTTCCCCAGGGTAGAGGGGTCAATTACTGGGGGGCATAGGTTTAAGGTGCGAGGGGCAAGGTTTAGAGTAGATGTACGAGGCAAGTTTTTTACACAGAGGGTAGTGGGTGCCTGGAACTCGCTGTCGGAGGAGGTGGTGGAAGCAGGGACGATAGTGACATTTAAGGGGCATCTTGACAAATACATGAATAGGATGGGAATATAGGGATACGGACCCAGGAGTGTAGAAGATTGTAGTGTAGTCGGGCAGCATGGTCGGCACAGGCTTGGAGGGCCGAAGGGCCTGTTCCTCTGCTGTACTTTTCTTTGTTCTTTGTTTGTTCGTATGATTATGTAAATACGACTGTATCAAGCTATTCCTTGACCAGTCTGTGAGACAGCTCTCCCAACTTTGGCACAAGCCCCCAGATGTTGTAAGGAGGATTTGCAAAGTCGGCAGGGCTGGGTTTGCCGTTGTCGTTTCCGGTGCCTGGATCGATGCTGGGCGGCCGCCTGGTTTCAGTTCTTTTTCATGTTTTTGAAACGGTTGAATACAACTGGGTGCCTCTCTCGACCATTTCAGAGGACATTTAAGAGTCAACCACATTGGCGTGAGTCTGGAGTCACATGTAGGCCAGACCAGGTAAGGACGGCAGATTATTTCCCAAAGGACATTCGTGAACCAGATGGGTTTTTATGACAATCAACAATGTTTCATGGGTCATCATTAGTCTTTTCATTCCAAATATTTTATTGAGTTTAAATTCCATCACCTACCGAGATGGGATTTGAACCCGTCTCCCCAGATCATTATCCTGGGTCTCTGGATTACTAGTCCAGCGACAATACCACTACACCACTGCCTTCCCTTTATTGTTATTCATTTTATTTCTTAATAAACATTTGTCTTATTTTAAATGATCACAGAATGTCTGAGACATCATTCTCTGGATTTCAAACCTTTCCTCACATTAAATCAAAATACAGAAATACAGTTGAGGGCACTTGCTTCAAGTTTCCCTTCAGAGATTACCATCGTTCATGCCCTTAACACACAGCCGGAGAGCCAGATTGTCTCAATACCGACCTCATCATCACTCCTAACAATATTAACAGCAGCCTACATAAATGCATTCCAACGTGATTCTCTGAAACTGGGCAAGGAAGCAGGAGTTATAACAATCCAAAAAAAATAGCTAAGACTGGAGATAATACCCAAGAAACAATCTGCATCTTTCCTCGGTTCTCTCCCCCATTCTCTTTGCCTGACTGTCGACAACCAGATCTTCAACTATCTGAGTCCTAACCTCTGGAATTTGTTGCCTACTTTTAGTCACTTCTATGCATTGCCTTAATTCAGTCCAAAAAGCAACTCTTTGCCCAAACATTTATTGATCCATCCTAATCCCTCCTTTCCTGGCTTTATCTCAGTTTAGACTGATTCTGTCTGATTGTGATTCTGTGAAGTATCTTGAGACATGTTACTGTGTTTGATAATACTATATAATGGAGATTTCTGTTGAAATGGTTGAGTAAATTACGTTGAGACAGAGTGATATAACAGATATTTGATCACTTTCACACTAGACTGCATAGACAAATAGAGAAAATGCAATTTCAATCAGTGACCCATTTGGAATCCAAATGAGAGGGCCAGCTGCTGCTGGCTTACAATCTGATGTACAATGAATTAATAACCTCAATTATAACATCCACAATATTCATTGTGCCTCAGACTGTAACACACAGCGACCGGAGATGAGAGTTCCAATCTCTGATTACTGGCTTCACATCCTGCATGGAACGTGTTTCTAACAGGAGATCCAGACCAGGACTCTAAAGGATGGGGTGACAGTCAACAAGAATGAAGTAGGGAACCAGCTGGCGCTCCTGGGGAAAGGTGGAAATTAGGCTAATGACCTGTCTGCATAAAAACGGGGTTGTCTCGGAGGTAGTGTTGCAAAGTGGATAATGTCCCTAACCTCTGAGCCAGAAGCTCTGGATTCAAATCCATTCTAGGACTTGATGGCCAAGAAAGGTACATTCATAAGGTGACCAAACAAGTTAATTATCAACCTGCACATCCTTCCAATATGCTTATAGTTTGTCTGATTAGCCATGTTTGACGTTGGCTGCCCTCAAGCTATAGCCTCTGGTGACAGGATAGTGACATCTTCCAGGGAAAACTTTCTGTGACAAGAGATGTAAATATGAGCTTTGTCTGCCTTGTGTAAAGGCGGAAGAATGCGGAACTTCCAATAACTATTTCCTTATGGAAAGATCCAAGAGTACAATTTCCTGGATGGAGGATGTTGGAAGAAATGGAATGTCACATGTTGTTAGTCATGAAAGGGAGAATTTCATTTTTAATCTGCATAATACTGTATTTTGCACATTTTTCACTTGCACCAAACTTTTCCACATTGAGTTAAGTAACATTCAGCAGCAAAGAATGACCCTTTAGAAAGGAAATTTTTAAGTTAATGGATGGTTTACTCCATTGTCTCAAAAACAAAACTTTGTTTTCGCACACAGGTTACAGGTGAAACTTATTTCTCAGTGCAAGAAATGGAAACGACCATCTCTCTGTCCCACCACCCCTGACTACTGACTGCTGATTCGACATGCAATTAATCAACACTCGCAGCCTGTTCTTTCATATGGATCCGTCTGTAGCACTTTTCTTACTTGTTGTCCAACATGTTTCAACACTTTTAAAAATCATTTTAGTGAAAAGTAATGAAAATCAACATTCATATGCTTACAAACCAATTGTAATAAGATAGCACTTGGTGTTAAAATAGCTTCATGAATTTAAAATTTAAATGCAAGTTGTGTCTAGCTGTAACAGGAGCATGGTCTAACTGAGAGTACTAATCTGCCTACTTCAATTGCAGGAATCCATGTTAAATATTTACCCAAAGCTAAATTATTCCCTCAGTGGGTTGAATGGAATTTAATGGACAAGTGTTTTAAAAACGTAATTACATAAAGTGACTAGGAATTTGATGAAGAATTGAGATCGAAAATCCGGGGCAATGTTATGAAGAGATGAACTTCTTCACACTCGATTATTAACTTATGAAATAGATGCAACCACAACAAGAGTAATAGACGTGATGGGAAGCCACTGATGTAATGGGTCTGATCTGTGTAAAGGTATCGAGGATGTAAAGAAGCAAAGGCAAGATCTGCCAGAAAGTATTTGAGCAAATAGCAAATAATCATTCTGGGTTCGCTGAGGAGCTAACCTGCACCTTTATAGAGAAATACAGCACAGAACAGGCCCTTCGGCCCACCATGTTGTGCCGAACTTTTGTCCTAGGTTAATCATGGAATTTTGGACACTAAGGGCAATTTATCATGGCCAATCCACCCAACCTGCACATCTTTGGACTGTGGGAGGAAACCGGAGCACCCGGAGGAAACCCACGCAGACACGGGGAGGATGTGCAGACTCCACACAGACAGTGACCCAAGCCGAAATCGAACCTGGGTCCCTGGAGCTGTGAAGCAATTGTGCTATCCACAATGCTACCGTGCTGCCCTTAAGAAGAAATTAATCTACACTCCATTATTCTCCCCTAATCCATGTACCTATCAAATAGCCGCTTGAAGGTCCCTAACGTTTCCGACTCAACTACTTCCACAGGCAGTGCATTCCATGCCCCCACTACTCTCTGGGTAAAGAACCTACCTCTGACATCCCCCCTATATCTTCCACCATTTACCTTAAATTTATGTCCCCTTGTACTGGTTTGTTCCACCCGGGGAAAAAGTCGCTGACTGTCTACTCTATCTATTCCCCTGATCATCTTATAAACCTCTATCAAGTCGCCCCTCATCCTTCTCCGTTCTAATGAGAAAAGGCCTAGCACCCTCAACCTTTCCTCCTAAGACCTACTCTCCATTCCAGGCAACATCCTGGTAAATCTCCTTTGTACCTTTTCCAAAGCTTCCTCATCCTTCCTAAAATGAGGTGACCAGAACTGCACACAGTACTCCAAATGTGGCCTGACCAAGGTTTTTTACAGCTGCATCATCACCTCACGGCTCTTAAATTCAATCCCTCTGCTAATGAACGCTAGCACACCATAGGCCTTCTTCACAGCTCTATCCACTTGAGTAGCAACTTTCAAAGATCTATGAACATAGACCCCAAGATTTCTCTGCTCCTCTACATTGCCAAGAACCCTACCGTTAACCCTGTATTCCGCATTTATATTTGTCCTTCCAAAATGGACAACCTCACACTTGTCAGGGTTAAACTCCATCTGCCACTTCTCAGCCCAGCTCTGCATCCTATCTATGTCTATTTGAAGCCGACAGCAGCCCTCCTCACTATCCACAACTCCACCAATCTTCGTATCATCTGCAAATTTACTGACCCACCCTTCAACTTCCTCATCCAAGTCGTTAATGAAATTCACAAACAGCCGAGGACCCAGAACTGATCCCTGCGGTACGCCACTGGTAACTGGGCTCCAGGCTGAATATTTGCCATCCACCACCACTCTCTGTTTTCTATCGGTTAGCCAGTTCGTTATCCAACTGGCCAAATTTCCCACTATCCCATGCCTCCTTACTTTCTGCATAAGCCTACCATGGGGAACCTTATCAAATGCCTTACTAAAATCCATGTACCCTACTTCCACTGCTTTACCTTCATCCACATGCTTGGTCACCTCCTCAAAGAAGTCAGTAAGACTTGTGAGGCAAGACCTACCCCTCACAAATCCGCGCTGCCTATCCCTAATCAAGCAGTGTCTTTCCAGATTCTCAGAAATCCTATCCCTCAGTACCCTTTCCATTACTTTGCCTACCACCGAAGTAAGACTAACTGGCCTGTAATTCCCAGGGTTATCCCTATTCCCTTTTTTGAACAGGGGAACGACATTCGCCACTCTCCAATCCTCTGGTACCACCCCTGTTGACAGCGAGGATGAAAAGATAATTGCCAACTGCTCTGCAATTTCATTTCTTGCTTCCCATAGAATCCTTGGTTATATCCCGTCAGGCCTGGAGGACTTGTCTATCCTCAAAATGCCCAACACATCTTCCTTCCTAACAAGTATCTCCTCGAGCTTACCAGTCTGTTTCACACTATCCTCTCCAACAATATGGCCCCTCTCGTTTGTAAATACTGAAGAAAAATACTTGTTCAAGACCTCTCCTATCTCTTCAGACTCAATACACAATCTCCCGCTACTGTCCTTGATCGGACCTACCCTCGCTCTAGTCATTCTCATATTTCTCACATATGTGTAAAAAGCCTTGAGGTTTCCTTGATCCTACCCGCCAAAAATTTTTCATGCCCTCTCTTAACTCTCCTAATCCCTTTCTTCAGTTCCCTCCTGGCTGTCTTGTATCCCTCCAGCGCTCTGTCTAAACCTTGCTTCCTCAGCCTTACATAACATAGAACATAGAACATAGAACGATACAGCGCAGTACAGGCCCTTCGGCCCTCGATGTTGCACCGACATGGAAAAAATCTAAAGGCCATCTAACCTACACTATGCCCTTATCATCCATATGCTTATCCAATAAATTTTTTAATGCCCTCAATGTTGGCGTGTTCACTACTGTTGCAGGTAGGGCATTCCACGGCCTCACCACTCTTTGCGTAAAAAACCCACCTCTGACCTCTGTCCTATATCTATTACCCCTCAATTTAAGGCTATGTCCCCTCGTGCTAGCCACCTCCATCCGCGGGAGAAGGCTCTCGCTGTCCACCCTATCTAACCCTCTGATCATTTTGTATGCCTCTATTAAGTCACCTCTTAACCTTCTTCTCTCTAACGAAAACAACCTCAAGTCCATCAGCCTTTCCTCATAAGATTTTCCATCCATACCAGGCAACATCCTGGTAAATCTCCTCTGCACCCGTTCCAAAGCTTCCACGTCCTTCCTATAATGAGGCGACCAGAACTGTACGCAATACTCCAAATGCGGCCGTACTAGAGTTTTGTACAACTGCAACATGACCTCATGGCTCCGGAACTCAATCCCTCTACCAATAAAGGCCAACACACCATAGGCCTTCTTCACAAACCTATCAACCTGGGTGGCAACTTTCAGGGATCTATGTACATGGACACCGAGATCCCCCTGCTCATCCACACTACCAAGAATTTTACCATTAGCCAAATATTCCGCATTTCTGTTATTCTTTCCAAAGTGAATCACCTCACACTTCTCCACATTAAACTCCATTTGCCACCTCTCAGCCCAGCTCTGCAGCTTATCTATGTCCCTCTGTAACCTGCAACATCCTTCCGCACTGTCTACAACTCCACTGACTTTAGTGTCGTCTGCAAATTTACTCACCCATCCTTCTGCGCCCTCCTCTAGGTCATTTATAAAAATGACAAACAGCAACGGCCCCAGAACAGATCCTTGTGGTACGCCACTCGTAACCGAACTCCATTCTGAACATTTCCCATCAACTACCACTCTCTGTCTTCTTTCAACTAGCCAATTTCTGATCCACATCTCTAAATCACCCTCAATCCCCAGCCTCCGTATTTTCTGCAATAGACGACCGTGGGGAACCTTATCAAACGCTTTACTGAAATCCATATACACCACATCAACTGCTCTACCCTCGTCTACCTGTTCAGTCACCTTCTCAAAGAACTCGATAAGGTTTGTGAGGCATGACCTACCCTTCACAAAACCATGCTGACGGTCCCTAATCATATTATTCCTATCTAGATGATTATAAATCGTATCTTTTATAATCCTCTCCAAGACTTTACCCACCACAGACGTTAGGCTCACCGGCCTATAGTTACCGGGGTTATCTCTACTCCCCTTCTTGAACAAAGGGACCACATTTGCTATCCTCCAGTCCTCTGGCACTATTCCTGTAGCCAATGATGACCTAAAAATCAAAGCCAAAGGCTCAGCAATCTCTTCCCTGGCTTCCCAGAGAATCCTAGGATAAATCCCATCCGGCCCCGGGGACTTATCTATTTTCACCTTGTCCAGAATTGCCAACACTTCTTCCCTACGCACCTCAATGCCATCTATTCTAATAGCCTGGGTCTCAGCATTCTCCTCCACAATATTATCTTTTTCTTGAGTGAATACTGACGAAAAGTATTCATTTAGTATCTCGCTTATCTCCTCAGCCTCCACACACAACTTCCCACCACTGTCCTTGACTGGCCCTACTCTTACCCTAGTCATTCTTTTATTCTTGACATACCTATAGAAAGCTTTTGGGTTTTCCTTGATCCTACCTGCCAAAGACTTCTCATGTCCCCTCCTTGCTCGTCTCAGCTCTCTCTTTAGATCCTTCCTCGCTTCCTTGTAAATATCAAGCGCCCCAACTGAAACTTCACGCCTCATCTTCACATAGGCCTCCTTCTTCCTCTTAACAAGAGATTCCACTTCTTTGGTAAACCACGGTTCCCTCGCTCGACCCCTTCCTCCCTGCCTGACTGGTACGTACTGATCAAGAACATGTAATAGCTGTTCCTTGAACAAGCTCCACATATCCAGTGTGCCCAACCCTTGCAGCCTACTTCTCCAACCAACACATCCTAAGTCATGTCTAATGGCATCATAATTGCCCTTCCCCCAGCTATAACTCTTGCCTTGCGGGGTATACTTATCCCTTTCCATCACTAATGTAAAGGTCACCGAATTGTGGTCACTGTTTCCAAAGTGCTCACCTACCTCCAGATCTAACACCTGGCCTGGTTCATTACCCAAAACCAAATCCAATGTGGCCATAAGTCTCCTTCTTCCTCTTAACAAGACATTCAACCTCTCTTGTCAACCATGGTTCCCTCACTCGACCATCTCTTCCCTGCCTGATAGGGACATACATATCAAAAACACGCAGTACCTGTTCCTTGAACAAGTTCCACATTTCACTTGTGTCCTTCCCTGACAGCCTATGTTCCCAACTTATGCACTTCAATTCTTGTCTGACAGCATTGTATTTACCCTTCCCCCAATTGTAAACCTTGCCCTGTTGCACGCACGTATCCCTCTCCATAACTAAAGTGAAAGTCACAGAATTGTGGTCACTACCTCCAAAATGCTCCCCCACTAACAAATCTATCACCTGCCCTGGTTCATTACCAAGTACCAAATCCAATATGGCCTCCCCTCTGGTCGGACAATCTACATACTGTGTTAGAAAAGCTTCCTGGACACACTGCACAAACACTACCCCATCCAAACTATTTGATCTAAAGAATTTCCACTCAATGTTTGGGAAGTTGAAGTCACCCATGACTACTACCCTGTGACTTCTGCACCTTTCCAAAATCTGTTTCCCAATCTGTTCCTCCACATCTCTGCTGCTATTGGGGGGCCTATAGAAAACTCCCAACAAGGTGACTGCTCCTTTCCTATTTCTGACTTCAACCCATATTACCTCAGTAGGCAGATCCCCCTCGAACTGCCTTTCTGCAGCTGTTATACTATCTCTAATTAACAATACCACCCCCCCACCTCTTTTACCATCCTCCCTAATCTTGTTGAAACATCTATAACCAGGGACCTCCAACAACCATTTCTGCCCCTCTTCTATCCAAGTTTCCGTGATGGCCACCACATCGTAGTCCCAAGTACCGATCCATGCCTTACGTTCACCCACCTTATTCCTGATGCTTCTTGCATTGAAGTATACACACTTCAACCCATCTCCTTGCCTGCAAGTACTCTCCTTTGTCAAAATATTCTTCCAAAATACCACAAGTTAGATTTTTACTGTTTCTACTTTGATACATTTCTTTGGTTCTGTGGTACAGAATAATTTGTTGATTTTATTTATTTCTGTAAGATGAAATACTTTAGTTCTACTGTTCCAACATTCTGCTAACATTTTAAATTGTTATTGAGGGTTTCTGTAACTCTACTCAGTATTTAGGAAACTGGGCTCATAAATACCTGGGGCAGAATTCTCTGATCCTATTTATAAATGTTTTTTATTCAGTTTTCATGTTTTATATTGAACAAATTACAAATTGTTAGAGAGAGAGAAAAAAAAAGAACACGCAAAAATTAACATATATATTTACAGGTGAGCATCTTCGTAGTAATAACTGTGGCCTCCCCCTTTTCGCCGGCATACATATTTTACATTCCCCAACCTGTTTATTGGCATTTATTTAGTTTGGTTTTGGGCCTTAGCTAGCCATCAAACCCCCGTAACGAGCCCGTAGACCGCCCCCCCCCCCCCTCCCCGCCGGCTACCTTGCCCCGACTATTCTTCCTCTTGTACGTTGGCCACAAACAGGTCCCAGAACAATTGCATGAATGGCTCCCACGTTCTGTGGAAGCCGTCGTCCGACCCTCGGATGGCGAATTTGATTTTCTCCATTTGGAGAGATTCCGAGAGGTCGGACAGCCAGTCTGCAGCTCTGGGCGGTGCTGCTGACCGCCAGCCAAACAGGATTCTACGGCGGGCGATCAGGGAGGCAAAGGCAAGGGCGTCCGCCCTCCTCCCCAGGAATAGATCTGGCTGGTCTGAAACCCCGAAGACCGCCACTATCGGGCATGGCTCCACCCTCACCCCCACCACTTTGGACATAGCCTCGAAGAAGGCTGTCCAGTACTCCACAAGTCTGGGGCAAGACCAGAACATGTGGGCGTGGTTGGCCGGGCCTCTTTGGCACCGCTCGCATCTGTCCTCCACCTCCGGGAAGAACCTACTCATACGGTTTCTCGTTAAGTGGGCTCTATGTACCACTTTTAGTTGCGTCAGGCTGAGCCTTGCGCACGTGGAGGTGGAGTTGACCCTATGCAGTGCTTCGCTCCAGAGTCCCCACCCTATCTCCACCCCAGGTCGTCCTCCCATTTCCTTCTTGTTGCGTCCAGTACGGTGTCGTCCCTATCTACCAGTCGGCCATACATGCCACTACAGTTCCCTTTCTCTAGGATACTTGCGTCCAGTAGGTCTTCCAGTAGTGTCTGTCGTGGCGGTTGTGGGTACGTCCTTGTCTCCTTTCGTAGGAAGTTTTTGAGCTGCAGGTACCGTAGCTCGTTCCCCCCAGCTAGCCGAAATTTCTCTGTCAGTTCGTCCAGTGTTGCGATCCTGTCGTCCGTGTATAGGTCCCTGACTGTCAGTGTCTCCCCGTCCTGCCTCCACCTTTTGAAGGTGGCGTCAGTCAGTGCTGGTTTGAACCTATGGTTGTTGCAGATGGGAGCCTTGTCCGACATTTTGTTCAGGCCAAATTGCTGCCGCAGTTGGTTCCAGGATTGGAGGGTGGCTGTCACCACTGGGCTGCTAGAGTGTTTTTTGGGTGGGGATGGGAGTGCTGCCGTGGCGAGGGCCCGGAGGGAGGTCCCCATGCAGGAGGCCTCCTCCGCACGCACCCACTCGGCTTCTGGCTCCTGGATCCATCCCCTTACTCGCTCGGCTGTTGCCGCCCAGTGGTAGAATTGTAGATTCAGGAGGGCTAGCCCCCCCCTGGATTTTGTTTTCTGTAGGATCTTCTTTGGGATCCTAGCATTTTTACCCCCCCATACGAACGCCATGATAAGTTTGTCCAGCGCTATGAAGAAGGCCTTGGGGATGTAGATCGGAATGGATCTCAACAGGAAGAGGAACCTGGGTAATACGTTCATTCTGATCGTCTGGACTCTTCCTGCGAGGGAGAGTGGGAGTGTGTTCCATCTTTGCAGGTCCTTTTTTACTTCCTCCGCCAGGCTGGTGAGGTTCCATTTGTGGATCCCTTTCCAGCCATGGGCTATTTGGATCCCCAGGTAGCGGAATTTATGTCGGGCTTGTTTGAACAGCAGCCCCTTTAGTGCTGCCCCCCCCCCCTCCCCCCCCCCCCCCCCCCCCCCCCCCCCCCCCCCCCGCCCTTGCTGGTGTACTGGGAAGATCTCGCTTTTGCTCATGTTGAGTTTGTAGCCCGAGAAGGCTCCAAACTCTTTCAGAAGCGCGATGATTCCGTCCATGCTGCTTTGTGGGTCCGAGATGTAGAGGAGCAGATCGTCTGCATAGAGTGAGACTCTGTGCTCTCTGCCTCCCCTTCGGATCCCCCTCCAATTTTTTGCTGCCCTGAGCGCAATTGCTAGCGGTTCGATTGCTAGTGCGAACAGCAGTGGGGACAGTGGGCATCCTTGTCTGGTGCCCCTGTGCAGCTGGAAGTATTGGGAGTTGGTATTGTTGGTCCGTACACTCGCCATGGGGGCGTTGTATAGGAGCTTTACCCAAGCGGTGAACCCTGTTCCAAGCCCGAACCGCTCCAGTACCTCTATGAGGTATTTCCATTCGACTCTGTCGAAGGCCTTTTCTGCGTCCAGGGAGACGATCACCTCTTGTGTTCTCTCCCCGGAGGGGGTCATTATCACGTTCAGCAGGCGCCTGATGTTCGAGGTGAGCTGTCTACCTTTGACGAAGCCCGTCTGGTCCTCTGTGACCACCTCAGGTACACAATCTTCCAGCCTTTTGGCTAGGATTTTGGCCAGTATTTTGGCGTCTGCGTTCAGCAGAGATATGGGTCTGTATGACCCACATTCCGTTGGGTCTTTGTCTTTCTTAGGTATCAGCGAGATTGAGGCCTGTGCTAACGTGGGTGGCAGTGTGCCCCTAGCTAGCGAGTCTGTGAACATCTCCCGCAGGTGCGGGGCCAGCGCTGTCGCAAATTTTTTGTAGAAGTCCGCCGGGAATCCGTCCGGTCCCGGCGCCTTCCTCGTCTGCATGGAGCTGATACTGTCCATGATCTCTCCCAGTGCTAGTGGTGCTTCCAGGTCCCGTTTCCTGCCCTCTCCCACGACTGGTATGACCAGTCCATCAAGGAACCGGTTCATCCCAGCCTTCCCCGTTGGGGGCTCTGAGGTGTACAGCTCTTGGTAGAAGGCCTTGAAGGTTTTGTTAATCCTCTCTGGTTCTGTTTCCAACATGCTTCTGGTACCCCTGATTTGCCCAATTTCTCTGGTGGCTGCCTGCTTTCTCAGCTGGTGTGCCAACAGGCGGCTGGCTTTGTCTCCGTGTTCGTACAGGGTCCCGCGCGCCTGGCGGAGTTGGTGCACTGCTTTCCTGGTGGAGAGCAGGTCAAAGTTCCTTTGTAGTTCTTTTCTCTCCGCCAGGAGCTCTACGGTCGGGGCCTCGGAGTATTTACGGTCTACCTCCAGTATGGAGTCGACCAGAATTCTCTGATCCTGACGCTAAGTGTTGACGTTGTCGTAAACGGCATCAACAGGCCCCCAGGAGCACTGGTAAAATTCTTGGTAGTGTGGATGAGCAGAGGGATCTCGGTGTCCATGTACATAGATCCCTGAAACTTTCCACCCAGGTTGATAGGGTTGTGAAGAAGGCCTATGGTGTGTTGGCCTTTATTGGTAGAGGGATTGAGTTCCGGAGCCATGAGGTCATGTTGCAGTTGTACAAAACTCTGGTACGGCCGCATTTGGAGTATTGCGTACAGTTCTGGTCGCCTCATTATAGGAAGGACGTGGAAGCTTTGGAACGGGTGCAGAGGAGATTTACCAGGATGTTACCTGGTATGGAGGGAAAATCTTATGAGGAAAGGCTGATGGACTTGAGGTTGTTTTCGTTAGAGAGAACAAGGTTAAGAGGAGACTGAATAGAGGCATACAAAATGATCAGAGGGTTAGATAGGGTGGACAGCGAGAGCCTTCTCCCGCGGATGAAGGTGGCTAGCATGAGGGGACATAGCCTTAAATTGAGGGGTAATAGATATAGGACAGAGGTCAGAGGTGGGTTTTTTACGCAAAGTGTGGTGAGGCCGTGGAATGCCCAACCTGCAACAGTAGTGAACACGCCAACATTGAGGGCATTTAAAAGTTTATTGGATAAGCATATGGATGATAACGGCATAGTGTAGGTTAGATGGCCTTTAGTTTTTGACTTCCCATGTCGGTGCAACATCGAGGGCCGAAGGGCCTGTACTGCGCTGTATCGTTCTATGTTCTATGATCCTGTACCCTACAGGGGGCCAGCACAGCACTGGAGCGCTTCACGCAGCTCCAACTGCCGATACCGGCGTCAAACGGGCGCCACGGGTCTGCACACGCGCACTTTGCTAGTTTCCTTCTCCGCGCCGGGCCTGACACAACATGGCTCACCGATCGGTAGGCCGACAGTGAGCGGCGGCAGCGGGACTTGGCCTATCTCGGCGGCCACTCAGCACATCCCGCGCAGCGAATCGCAGGGGGGGGGGGTGCCGCGTAGAGCGGGGTCACCGACCGGCACCGCGCCGACAGCGCCAACCGCGCCGGCGCCAATAGCGGTGATTCTCTGGTCAGTGGAGAATCGGCGGACCAGCGTCGGGGGTGGCGTCGCGTGATTTGATCCTCCCCCCCCCCCCCCCAGCGATTCTCCGGCCCGGGTCAGAGAATCCCACCCCTGATTTCATAGCCCCAGGCTGCAGTTTTCTCAGATATCGAGGGCAGGATGAGCTCCGGGAGTCGCCAACTGCAGTGTCAGCTTTTCACGCCATATTAAGCACAGATCCAATACGGGGCATCGCTGATCCGCCCGTCCTGCCATCACCTCATCGGCTCCAATCATCGGCTCGCCACATTTAATGGTCACCCCAGTTCACAGACTGCCAGAAAATCTGCCCTGAAATTCTCCCTGGAGAGACTACTTGATGCTGTAGATGGCCATTGTGATATCCTCTACCCACACACAGGTTACTGACCCATGGAGGTGGTGGCAGTATTATTGCCCTGCAGAAAGGGACACCCATTCAGTGTAGGAAGAGGATGAATGATCTCCTGGGAAAGTCACACTTCTCATCACCGCCAACTCACACACTCACGCACCCATCACACATCCACAGGGATCTCACTCACTGCCAGCTCAAGGGACACCACCACACACACATTGTCATCTCCCCTGTGGGTCGCTTCCCCATCACCTCGCTGGTCCCATCCACCAGCCACACATAACGGGCTTCTTTATCATCTACCCTGGCACGCAGTCTGCTTACACTCTCTCCATCTGTTTCCATAAAGGAAAGGATGGCTCACAACAAGCGGGAGAGATCACAGAAGGGCGGAGGGACAGCCAGAACTCAGGGTCCTCATGGACCTTCAAGACCGAGCTGGTCAGTGTCATAATGTACACATCAGTATATAATGGTGCAGAGACACACACTGACTGACACACTACAAAACCAATCAACACACATAACACAGCAGCCAATCACCAGTTAGGGCACGCTCACTATAAAGCCAGAGGGCACTAGTTTTCCCGCTCATTCGGGATGCAGCCTCTGAGACAGACAGAGCCCGCAGTCAGTAGCACAAACATCCACCATGTGCTAATAGTTTAGACTGGTCAAGATAGGCCTAGGTCTTCAGTTTAATCTAACATAGTGTCGACCCACAGTGCAAGTATGTTCAACAGTTCCTAGCTTAATAAAATAGCGTTGGACTATTACAAGTGTTGGTAGCCTGTATATGTAACTGCTGAGGGATACACAGTCTCCACAGATCCAGAGTACACAACACATCAGTCAGGAAGGACCTGGACCTTCCTGTGCTAATGGCAGCTTTTTCTTTAGCAGGTAATGGGTAAATTCAGCAAACCAGTGATCTCAACAAAGAGCATTACTCAAAGGCAATGCAGCCAGAGAATTGGTGTGGCAATGTTCTATCTTTGACCAGTACTCCTTTCAATGTTTGCTTGGAGCACTGATTCACTAAATTTATCCTCTAATGTTCTTTTAAAAAAGTGTCCAAAACATTCATTTGCATGAGTTTCTTGGTAACTTACATCCTCTACGATTCACCAGTGTTTTACTTTGAATTCTTTATGATGTCAGTGCGGAGTGCAACAATGACACAATCCCTTGATACAATCATACAAAACATATTCAGTATAGAATGCTGATAATGAACATCAGCAGGGATACCCTGCTTGTTTGTTCAGCTGTGACTACCCACATTGAAACATGCTCAGCAAGTGCCTTTCATGCCATTCTTCAATTCACATTTAGCCTTGATTTTGTGAGACCAACATAATTTGAGCTGGAAATGGCTGCGCGTCAGGGCTGGACAGCACACAGCACATACAGAGCTGACAGCGGCCAATCCTACACCCAGGGCTGGACAGCACACAGCACATACAGAGCTGACAGCGGCCAATCCTACACCCAGGGCTGGACACAGCACATACAGAGCTGACAGCGGCCAATCCTACACCCAGGGCTGGACACAGCACATACAGAGCTGACAGCGGTCAATCCTACACCCAGGGCTGGACAGCACACAGCACATACAGAGCTGACAGCGGCCAATCCTACACCCAGGGCTGGACACAGCACATACAGAGCTGACAGCGGCCAATCCTACACCCAGGGCTGGACACAGCACATACAGAGCTGACAGCGGCCAATCCTACACCCAGGGCTGGACACAGCACATACAGAGCTGACAGCGGCCAATCCTACACCCAGGGCTGGACAGCACACAGCACATACAGAGCTGACAGCGGCCAATCCTACACCCAGGGCTGGACACAGCACATACAGAGCTGACAGCGCCCAATCCTACATATTCTCCCAGAAGCTAAAGTACTACAGTGCACACAATGTAATTCACAGTACAGGTGTAAAGGGGTAAGTACATCGAAACGTAAGTGGTTCCAACGGGAGTGGAGCGGGAATAAGGAGATTACTGTTTCTGTGTTTATAATATTTTGTGATTATCGGCCTTAGCCAATGCTGGGGAAACATGGAAGAAATGGAAGGCAAAAATTAACTAAAAGAAATTCCGATGTGGATGCTCCAAATGGAATCAGAAGCTAAATGATAGGGTGGGACAGGATTTATTTAAGGAAATGCTGCACAAAGGCAGAGCTCGGTGTCATTTCAGAAGAGGCAGGTAGGGCCAGTGCTCCATGCTGTAAAATAGACCTTGTTGTGATGTTCTGCCCCTTTGGAAAGCGTAAAGCCTGGGGACTAATCTATACCCTGTCAAGCAGGCACCTCCTGTAAAGAGAAAACGTGATGAATATGTTGCTGCTTGCAAATGGTTGATATATCTGTGATAGTAGACAGACTAAATACAAGATTGGTAGTGATTTGGAAGATGCCAATGGCATACAGATTTAATGAATGCGTATGCCAAGGTTTATGTGTCACAAGTAGGTTTGCATTAACACTGTAATGAAGTTACTGTGAAAAGCTCCTAGTTGCCACACTCCCGCGCCTGTTCGGGTCACAGAGAGACAATTCAGAATGTCTAATTCACCTAACAGCACGTCTTTCAGGACTTGTGGGAGGAAACCGGAGCACCCGGAGGAAACCCACGCAGACACGGGGAGAACGTGCAGACTCCGCACAGACAGTGACCCAAGCCGGGAATCAAACCCAGAACCCTGGCACTGGCAAGCCACAGTGCTAACCACTGTGCTACCATAGATACAATCCTTTGTCAAAGACAGAGTGGAGAAGTGGGACTCATGTGCCATGAACTTGTGGAACCAGTAATATTGCCTTGCTGCACTGCAAAGTCTCAGCCTGCTTTTTTAGCATCTGACTGTCAGCCTCACAGACAAGGAGCTCCTGCCCCCAGCTACATCGTCTCTAGTAGAAATTCTGGACCATCGTCTACAGAACTAAATAATCTCCGTATGCCTATCTCATTGTGTGAAGTCAACAGCACCAGATGAGTGAATTATCCAGCATTGGCTTTCAACCCACCAGTCTCTGTGAAGGAACACCTCATTGGACTTTGATTCTGGACTCTGGAACCCATGGTTCTAATCTTTGCTTCTCTGTGGTTTCTGTACTTTAAATCTCTCGGGGACGATTCTCACAAAGGGAGACTGAGTGCCGACGCCGGAATGAAACCCGGAGTGTTTCACTCCGGCATTGGAGGCCACTCCTCGGCCCCTATTCTCTCCCTCCCCCCCCCCCCCTGGGGGCTAGGAGCGGCGTTGTGAGAAACTCGGCCGGCGGGCCTTGACACTTGCGTCAAAGCGGCGCGCCGAGAATGACGCGGCTGGCGGCGCCAGAGTGACATCAGCCGCGCATGCGCGGTTGCCGTCTTCCCCTCCGCTGCCCCGCAAGACATAGCGGCTTGGTTGCCGCCGGCGTGAACCCGTTGGGGTCGTCAGGCCGCTCGGCCCATCCGGGCCGGAGAATCGCTGGTCGCGGGAAAAACGGTGAGCGGCGATTCTCCAAGCGGCATGTCGCAAACCGCGACACGCCATTTTGGGGTGGGTGGGAGAATCGCGGGGGTGTCAGAGCGGCGTGGCCTGATTCGCCCAGCCCTCCCGCGATTTTCCCACCCAGTGTGGGGAGCAGAGAATCGCGCCCCTCTTTTCCCTATCCCTCTCTTTATGGTGTGAGTGTGGAGGTCACATTGCGATGTG
Source organism: Scyliorhinus canicula (assembly GCF_902713615.1). NCBI lineage: Eukaryota > Metazoa > Chordata > Chondrichthyes > Carcharhiniformes > Scyliorhinidae > Scyliorhinus > Scyliorhinus canicula. The sequence goes on from NC_052163.1 coordinate 131,150,067, forward strand.
CCACCCGCATTTTGAATGTGTGAAAATAAACTAACCCTTTAAGTTCATCCAATATTTGCAATTAAAAGTCCAATGATGATCATGAAACCACTGTCGATTGTCGGGAAAACCCATCTGGTTCACTAATGTCCTTTAGGGAAGGAAATCTGCAGTCCTTACCTGGTCTGGCCTATATGTGACTCCAGGCCCTGAACAATGTGGTTGACTTGTAAATGCCCTGTGAAATGGCCCAGCGAGCCACTCAGTGTATTCAACCGCTGCGAAAACACAAAAAGGAATGAAACTGAACAGACCACCCGGCATCGACCCAGACACCGGAACCGACAACGGCAAACACAGCCCTGCCGACTCTGCAAAATCCTCCTTACAACATCTGGGGGCTTGTGCCAAAGTTGGGAGAGCAACAGCCTGACATAGTCACACTCACAGAATCATACCTTACAGACAATGTCCCAGATCCCACTATCACCATCCCTGGGTCCTGTCTCACCGACAGGACAGACCCAGCAGAGCTGGCTGGACACAGTGGTATACAGTCGGGAGGGAGTTACCCTGGGAGCCCTCTGACTCTGGACCCCATGAAGTCTCCTGGCTTCAGGTTAAACATGGGCAAGGAAACCTCCTGCTGATTACCACGTACCGGCCACCATCAGCTACTGAATCAGTTACTCCTCCATGTTGAGCACCACTTGGAGGAAGCACTGAGGGTGGCAAGGGCTCAGTATATGCTCTGGGTGGGGACTTCAATGTCCATCACCAAGAGAGGCTCGGTACCACCACAGACCGAGCTGGCCGGGTCCTAAAGGACAATAGCTGCTAGGCTGGGACTGCAGCAGGTGGTGAGGGAACCAACAAGAGGGAAAACATACTTGACCTCACCCTCACCAATCTGCCTGCTGCAGATGCATCTGTCCATGACAGTATCTGTAGAAGTGACCACCGCACAGTTCTTGTGGAGACAAAGTCCCATCTTCACATTGAGGGTATGTTCCATCGTGTTGTGTGGCACTACCACCGTGCTGATTGGGGTAGACTTCAAACAGATCTAGCAACTCAAGACGGGGCATCCATGAGGTGCTGTGGGCCATCAGCAGCAGCAAAATTGTTTTCAACCACAATCTGCAACCTCATGGTCCGGCATCCCCCCCCCCCCCCCCCCACTACCATTACCACCAAGCCAGGGGATCAACCCTGGTTCAATGAAGAGTGCAGGAGAGCATGTCAGGAGCAACATCAGACATACTGAAAAATGAGGTGTCGATCTGGTGAAGCTACAACACAGGATTACGTGTGAGCCAAACAGCATAAGCAGCAAGTAATAGACAGAGCTAAGCGATCCCATAACCAATGCATCAGATCTAAGCTCTGCAGTCCTGCCACATCCAGCCGTGAATGGTGGTGGACAATTAAACAATTCACTGGAGGAGGAGGCTCCACAAATATCCCCATCCTCAATGATGGAGGAGCCCAGCACATCTGTGCAAAAGACAAGGCTGAGGCGTTCGCAACAATCTTCAGCCAGAAGTGTCGAGTGGATGATCCATCTCGGTCTCCTCCGGAGGTCCCCAGCATCATAGATGTCAGTCTTCAGCCAATACGATTCACTCCACGTGATGTCATGAAACGGCCGAAGGCACTGGATACTGCAAAGGCTCTGGGCCCTGACAATATTCCGGCAATAGCACTGAAGACCAGTGCTCCAGAACTTGCCGCCCCCCTAGCCAAGCTGTTCCAGTACAGCTACAACACTGGCATCTACCCGGCAATGTGGAAAATTGCCCAGGTGTGTCCTGTACACAAGAAACAGGACAAATCCAACCCAGCCAATTACCGCCCTATCAGTCTACTCTCCATCATCAGCAAAGTAATGGACAGGGTCATCAGCAATGCTATCAAGATGCACTTACTCAGCAATAACCTAGGAAGGATGTGGAAGCATTGGAAAGGGTGCAGAGGAGATTTACCAGAATGTTGCCTGGTATGGAGGGAAGAACTTATGAGGAAAGGCTGAGGGAATTGAGGCTGTTTTCATTAGAGAGAAGAAGGTTAAGAGGTGACTTAATTGAGGCATACAAGATGATCAGAGGATTAGATAGTGTGGACAGTGAGAGCCTTTTTCCTCGGATGGTGATGTCCAGCACGAGGGGACATAGCTTTAAATTGAGGGGAGATAGATATAGGGCAGATGTCAGAGGTAGGTTCTTTACTCAGAGAGTAGTAAGGGCGTGGAATGCCCTGCCTGCAACAGTAGTGGACTCGCCAACACTAAACGCATTCAAATGGTTATTGGATAGACATGTGGACGATAAGGGAATAGTGTAGATGGGCTTTAGAGGGGTTTCACGGTCGGCGCAACATTGAGGGCTGAAGTGCCTGTACTGCGCTGTAATGTTCTATGTTCTCTATGTTCTATAACCTGCTCACGGACACTCAGTTTGGGTTCCACCCAGGGTCACTCAGGTCCTGACCTCATTACAGCCTTGGTTCAAATTAAAGAGCTGAATTAAAGAGGTGACAAAAAATGACGCCACATCATCCTCTTCAAAGTGGAATGAATCTAATGTATTTGAGGGTCCCAGAGGAGTGGATGTGGGTTAGGAAGATCAGGGGTTGCTTGGGTACTGAGAGATTGGCCCTTGCAGCTTCCACTCAGCACTTCTGGGTGAAGATGGCTGAAAATGCTTCAGTCTTGTTTTATGCACAGTACTGGGTGCTCCCACCATTGAGGATGGGGTAATTGTGGAGACTCCTCCTCCTCTAGTTAGTTATTTAATTGTCCACCTCCATTCAGAGCTGGATGTGACAGGACTAGAGAACTTTGATCTGATTCGTTGGTTGTGGGATCTCTCTGTGCACTGCACGCTGTTAGATATGTAAGTATTCCTGTGTTGTAGCTTCACCAGGTTGATACCTATGCCTCGTGCTACTCCTGGCATGCTCTTCTGCACTCTTCATTGAACCAGCCTTGTCCCCTGGCATGGTGGCAATGGGGCACTGGTGAAATATGCTGTGTCAGGAATTGTTTGAAATCTATCCTGTTATAACCTGCCTGCTTACCACTGGCTGGGGACTAATGGCAATCCCACAATCCTTAGGGAGTATGAGCTTCCCCAATGAGGGGGGGTGGCGGAGGGGGTGGGGGAGGGGGGGGGGCGGAGAAATCATTAGCAGATTCCCTGCATAAATAGAGCTGGCCAATATGGAACCAGCTAGAGAGGAGTGAGCAGCAAGGGAGTTACTGCTGCTGTTGTGTACATATATATATATATTTATAAATATGGTATTGTAAATAAATGTTATTTCTTTCTATCCTTCAGCTCGTGCTGGATTCTTCGTGGCCCTCACAAAACTGGCGACGAGGGTTAAAGTGAATAACTGTCTACGCTATGGAAGCCACCTCCCTGGATTTTTGTTGGATACAGCTTGGAAGTTTTTTTTCTGTTACACCATGCCTCTGTATGGATGTTTGGATGTCTTTGATGCTGCGCTGGAAAGTGGGAACCAGTACACACAACGGATGCGTTACTATTTCCGACATCACCGAAAATGAGCACCAGGTGGTCATATTGCTCACCGCCTGTGGCCCGCATACGTTTGCGGTGATTAGGAGCCTTACGTACCCAGCTGCGCCAGACACCAAAACGTTTGATGAACTTGTGACCTTAGTGGGGCAACATTTTAACCCAACCCCATCCACGATAGTCCAGCGTTACCGGTTTAAATCCCGCTGAGAGGACCCCAGGAGAATCCCTTGCCGACTTTCTATCCAGGCTACGCTGGATTGTGGAGTACTGTGACTATGGTGAGACCTTGTCAGAAATGTTACGCGACAGTTTGGTTTGCGGTATTAACAATGCGGCCACCCAGAGAAAGTTGTTAGCCGAGCCAACATTGACTTTTCAACAGGCCGCCGCCCCGACTGACACTTCGCATCTTCGTTCTTTTCTCGGCGTCGTAAACTATTACGGGAAGCTCCTCCCCAATCTGGTAACTACGCTGGCCCCGTTGCACTTTCTGCTAAAGAAGAATCACACCTGGGTTTGGGGTCAGCCGCAAGAAACCGTTTTCCGGCGGGTAAAACAACAATTGTCGTTGTCTGGGTTACTAACCCACTATGATCCTGGAAAGCCTTTGCTCATCACATGTGATGCATCCCCGTATGGTATTGGGGCCGTCCTGTCCCACAAGATGGAGAACGGGGCCGAGCGGCCGATAGCTTTCACCTCCCACACATTGACTGCAGCGGAAAAGAAGTACGCGCAGATCGAGAAGGAGGGCCTGGCAGTGGTCTTTGAGGTGAAACGCTTCCACCAGTATGTGTATGGCCGCCACTTCACTATCGTGACTGATCATAAGCCTCTGCTGGGACTTTTCCAAGAGGATAAGTCAATACCGCCCATTGCTTCCGAATGGATCCAGCGCTGGGCTTTGTTGCTCGCTGCATACGAGTATTCTCTGGAGCACAAACCAGGAACCCAGATAGGGAATGCCGACGTACTGAGCCGATTGCCTTTATCGACCGGCCCCATGACGACCCCCACGACCGGTGAGGTGGTTGCAACCCTAAATTTTATGGACACCTTGCCTGTCACGGCATCACAGATCCGTGAGTGGACCCAGACGGAGCCAATCCTGTCAAAGGTTCGGCACATAGTCCTGTATGGTGGGCAGCATAGACAGCTCCCAGGGGAGTTGCGGGCATTTCCCTCCAAGCTGTCAGAATTTAACGTGGAAGACGGTATCTTCTTGTGGGGGACGCGTGTGATTGTCCCGGAAAAAGGACGGGAGCTGGTACTAAGAGACTAGCACAATGGCATCCGGGTGTGACCAAAATGAAAACGATGGCCTGGAGTTATGTCTGGTGACCAGGCCTCAACACCGACATTGAGAAGGTGGCCCAAAACTGCTCCATTTGCCAGGGTGGCCTTGGATGCACTTGCATGCGGATTTCGTCGACCCTTTTCGAGGATCCATGTTCCTTCTATTAATTGGGGAATATGAGCTTCCCCAATGAGGGGGGCAGAGAAATCATTAGCAGATTCCCTGCATAAATATAGCTGGCCAGTTTGGAACCAGCTAGAGAGGAGTGAGCAGCAAGGGAGTTACTGCCGCTGTTGTATATATATATATAAAATATATATGATATTGCAAATAAATGTTATTTCTTTCTACCCTGCAACTCGTGCTGGATTCTTCGTGGACCTCACAAAATATCGCATTCAGCATGTGGTGCCACACAACACAATGGTGATATCCTCAATGTGAAAGGATGAAACTTAAATTTTAATCACATACGGCAATTGAAAAGGAGCCTCATAAGGCCCAGAGTCCATAACCACAGCCCGTTATTCATTCTTGTGCCGTTTACACAGATACTCAGCTTGAAAGGACATTGAGACAACGCTCCAGCCAGTACATTCTCCCATTGCATTCTCTCAGCAATGGGAAACACTTGCTCAACTTGCTATTACATGCCAATAACATTCCTGAAAGATTATTCATATCAGCAATGGGTGTAGTTCATTGGTGACATAAGCATGAAATGTTTTTTAATCATGAGAAAGATTAATATTACAAACCCAAAGAGAAAATGCTGGAAAATCTTAGCAGGTCTGGCAGCATCTGTAGGGAGAGGAAAGAGCTAACGTTTTGAGTCAGATTACTCTTTGTCGAAGCTAACAGACAGGACCCCTCCCCCCACATCTACATCTACGTCTATCACAGTTCACCCTCTGATGTTAGTTTCTCTGCTGTTTGACCTTTCACATCTTTTGTTCTCTCTGGGGGCTGCCATTAACACTCTTTCTCCTTGGTATCTGTGGCCATTAGCACCCGGTTTCCCTGGGTTTCTGTGGCTATGACTCTTCTTTCATTCTCTCTCCACAGTATAAATATTTCCCACTCTCGGTCTGTTAGCTTTGACAAAGGGTCATCTGGATTCGAAACGTTGGCTCTTTTCTCTCCCGACAGATGCTGCCAGACCTGCTGAGATTTTCCAGGTTTTTCTTTTTGGTTTCAGATTCCAGCATCCGCAGTAATTTGCTTTTAAAATTACAAATCTCAATGCCCATTGTGTACTTATATTGGAATAACTGAGTAAATCACAGCAGGAGAGAAGAGACAATAAGACAGGAAAGTGGTTCCCAACACTGGGTGACTGCTTATCATCTGTAGCCCTTCATGTTCAAAATGCAATTGCGCCTATAACCAACTTCAAATATACAATTGGTTAGAAGCCTTTCAGGTTTTTGTCCAGCCTCTCATTGCAATTCTAACTCTGGTCCCTTCCTTCTAGGAATTGCTCAGCATCAGGAATCTCCTAAAAATGGCAACGCAGTGGCGAAGAATCCGTGATAAACACGCCATCCCTCCAAAGCACCAGGTTAATGGTGTAATGGTTAATGGTTAATGTGTAACGGTTAATGTGTAATGGTTAATGGTTAATGTGTAATGGTGAATGATGTAATGGTTAATGGTGTAATGGTTAATGGTAAATGGCTAATGGTGTAATGGTTAATGTGTAATGGTTAATGTGTAACGGTTCATGGTGTAATGGTTAATGTGTAAGGGTTAATGGTGTAACTGTTTATGTGTAACGGTTAATTTGTAACGGTTAATGTGTAACGGTTAATGGTGTAATGGTTAATGCGTGATGGTTTGTGATGTAATGGTTAATGTGTAATGGTTAATTTGTAACGGTTAATGTGTAACGGTTAATGGTGTAATGGTTAATGTGTAATGGTTAATTTGTAACGGTTAATGTGTAACGGTTAATGGTGTAACGGTTAATGTGTAACAGCTAATGGTGTAATGGCTAATGTGTAATGGTTAATTTGTAACGGTTAATGAGTAACGGTTAATGGTGTAACGGTTAATGTGTAACGGTTAATGGTGTAATGATTAATGTGTAATGGTTAATGGTGTAATGGTTAATTTGTAACGGTTAATGTGTAATGGTTAATGGTGTAATGATTAATGTGTAACGGTTAATTGTGTAATGGTTCTGGTTAATGTGAAATGGTGTAATGGTTCATGGTGTAATGGTTAATAGTCTAATGGTTAATGGTGTAATGATTCTGGTTAATGGTGTAATGGTTAATGGTGTAATGGTTAGTGGTGTAATGGTTCTGGCTAATGGTGTAATGGTTAATGGTGTAACGGTTAATGTGTAACAGTTAATGATGTAATGGTTAATGGTTAATGTGTAATGGTTAATGGGTAATGATTCTGGTTAATGGTGTAATGGTTAATGTGTAACGGTGAATGGTGTAATGATTCTGGTTAGTGGTGTAATGGTTAATGCTCCTGAATGATCTTGTCATGCTTTGATTGCAATTAGCAGCCTCCTGCACTTGAGGGAAAGTAACCATTATTGCAAATCCCAAGGGTACCTAACTTTGACTGTTTTTATCATCGGAAAAACAAAGTACAGATTTTTCCCAGCAAGTAATGTCATCACGATCTCCCTGTTCCCAGTAGCAACCATAATATGATAGAATTTTTCATCGAGATGGAGAGTGAAGTGGTTGATTCTGAGGTCCTGAATATTAACAAAGGAAACTATGATGATATGAGGTGTGAGTTGGCTTTGATCGATTGGGAAACATTACTTAAAGGGATGACAGTGGATAATGGCAAACATTCAAGGAGTGCATGGATGAATTGCAACAGTTGTTTATTCCTATCTGGCACAAAGTAAAATGGGAAAGGTGGCCAATCCATGGCTTACAAGGGAAATTAGAGATCCATCCTGGATAATTGGGGCTCATTCTGGGGTAGGTGGGACCTCAACAAACAGGATGGTCTTCACCTGAACCAGAGGGGCACCAATATCCTGGGGGGGAGATTTGCTAGTGCTCTTCGGGGGGGGTTTAAACTAATTCCGCAGGGGGATGGGAACCTAAATTGTAGTCCCAGTGTACAGGATGTTGAGAGTAGTGAGGTCAGGGATAGGGTTAAAAGTTTGAAAGAGGGCACTGGCAAGCAAGACACTGATTTGAAGTGTGTCTACTTCAACGCCAGGAGCATCCGAAATAAGGTGGGTGAGCTTGCAGCATGGGTTGGTACCTGGGATCTCGATGTTGTGGCGATTTCGGAGACATGGGTAGAGCAGGGACAGGAATGGTTGTTGCAGGTTCCAGGATTTAGATGTTTCTGTAAGAACAGAGAAGATGGTAAAAGAGGGGGGGGGGGGGTGTGGCATTGTTAATCAAGGAAAGTATTACGGCGGTAGAAAGGACATTTGAGGACTCGTCTACTGAGGTAGTATGGGCCGAGGTTAGGAACAGGAGAGGAGAGGTCACCCTGTTGGGAGTTGTCTATAGACCTCCGAATAGTCCCAGAGATGACGAGGAAAGTATTGCAAAGATGATTCTCGACAGGAGCGAGAGTAACAGGGTAGTTGTTATGGGGGACTTTAACTTTCCAAATATTGACTGGAAATACTATAGTTTGAGTACTATAGATGGGGCAGTTTTTGTGCAGTGTGTGCAGGAGGGTTTTCTGACACAGTATGTAGACAGGCCAACAAGGGGCGAGGCCACATTGGATTTGGTACTGGGTAATGAACCCAGCCAGGTGTTAGATTTAGATGTAGGTGAGCACTTTGGTGATAGTGATCACAATTCGGTTATGTTTACTTTAGCAATGGGCAGGGATAGGTATATACCGCAAGGCAAGAATTATAGCTGGGGGAAAGGCAATTATGATGCTATTCGGCAAGATTTAGGATGTATAGGATGGGGAAGGAAACTGGAAGGGATGGGTACAATCGAAATGTAGAGCTTTTTCAAGCAACAGCTACTGCGTGTCCTTGATAAGTATGTACCTGTCAGGCAGGGAGGAAGTTGTCGAGCAAGGGAACCGTGATTTACTAAGGAAGTTGAAGCACTTGTCAAGAGGAAGAAGAAGGCTTATGTTAGGATGAGACATGAAGGCTCAGTTAGGGCACTTGAGAGTTAGAAGTTAGCCAGGAAGGACCTAAAGGGAGAGTTAAGAAGAGCGAGGAGAGGACACGAAAAGTCGTTGGTGGATAGGGTCGAGGAAAACCCTAAGGCTTTCTATAGGTATATCAGGAACAAAAGAATGACTAGAGTAAGATTAGGGCCAATCAAGGATAGTAGTGGAAAGTTGTGTGTGGAATCAGAGGAGATAGGGGAAGCGTTAAATGGATATTTTTCGTCAGTGTTTACACTGGAGAAAGACAATGTTGTCGAGGAGAATACTCAGGTTCAGTCGACCAGGCTGGATGGAATTGAGGTTCACAAGGAGGAGGTGTTAGCAATTTTGGAAAGTGTAAATATAGATAAATCCCCTGGGCCAGATGGGATTTATCCTAGGATTCTCTGGGAAGCCAGGGAGGAGATTGCAGAGCCTTTGTCCTTGATCTTTATGTCGTCTTTGTCGACAGGAATAGTGCCGGAAGACTGGAGGATAGCAAATGTTGTCCCCTTGTTCAAGAAGGGGAGTAGAGACAACCCTGGTAATTATAGACCTGTGAGCCTTACTTCGGTTGTGGGTAAAATGTTGGAAAAGGTTATAAGAGATAGGGTTTATAATCATCTTGAAAAGAACAAGTTGATTAGCGATAGTCAACACGGTTTTGTGAAGGGTAGGTCATGCCTCACAAACCTTATTGAGTTTTTTGAGAAGGTGACCAAACAGGTGGATGAGGGTAAAGCTGTTGATGTGGTGTATATGGATTTCAGTAAGGCTTTTGATAAGGTTCCCCACGGTAGGCTATTGCAGAAAATAAGGAAGTATGGGATTGAAGGTGATTTAGCGGTTTGGATCAGTAATTGGCTAGCTGAAAGAAGACAGAGGGTGGTGGTTGATGGCAAATGTTCATCCTGGAGTTCAGTTACTAGTGGTGTACCGCAAGGATCTGTTTTGGGGCCACTGCTGTTTGTCATTTTTATAAATGACCTGGAAGAGGGTGTAGAAGGATGGGTTAGTAAATTTGCAGATGACACGAAGGTCGGTGGAGTTGTGGATAGTGCTGAAGGATGTTATAGGATACAGAGGGACATAGATAAGCTGCAGAGCTGGGCTGAGAGGTGGCAGATGGAGTTTAATGCGGAAAAGTGTGAGGTGGTTCACTTTGGAAGGAGTAACAGGAATGCAGAGTACTGGGCTAATGGCAAGATTCTTGGTAGTGTAGATGAACAGAGAGATCTCGGCATCCAGGTACATAAATCCCTGAAAGTTGCCACCCAGGTTAATAGGGCTGTTAAGAAGGCATATGGTGTGCTAGCCTTTATCAGTAGGGGGATTGAGTTTCGGAGCCACAAGGTCATGCTGCAGCTGTACATAACTCTGGTGCGGCCGCTCCTGGAGTACTGCGTGCAGTTCTGGTCACCACATTATAGGAAGGATGTGGAAGCTTCGGAAAGGGTTGAGAGGAAATTTACTAGGATGTTGCCTGGTATGGAGGGAAGGTCTTACGAGGAAAGGCTCAGGGACTTGAGGTTGTTTTCGTTAGAGAGGAGAAGGCTGAGAGGTGACTTAATAGAGGCATATAAGATAGTCAGAGGGTTAGATAGGGTGGACAGTGAGAGTCTTTTTCCTCGGATGGTGATGACCAACATGAGGGGACATAGCTTTAAATTGAGGGGTGGTAGATATAGGACAGATGTCAGAGGCAGTTTCTTTACTCAGAGAGTAGTAGGGGTGTGGAACGCCCTGCCTGCAACAGTAGTAGACTCACCAACTTTAAGGGCATTTAAGTGGTCACTGGATAGACATATGGATGAAAATGGAATAGTGTAGGTCAGATAGGCTTCAGATGGTTTCACAGGTCGGCGCAACATCGAGGGCCGAAGGGCCCGTACTGCGCTGTAATGTTCTATGTTCTATGTTCTAGTATCCGATTCAAGAAGCATACAAATTAGCCAAGAAAAATAACAGGTCTGAGGATTGGGAGTTTAGAATTCAGCAAAGAAGGACCAAAGTAGGGAAAAATAGAGTATGAGATTCAGCTTGCTGAAAAAGTTTCTATAAGTATGTGAAGAAAAAAAGATTGGTGAAGGCAAATGTAGGTCCCTTACAGTCAGAAACAGGGAAATATATAATAGATAAAGAAATGACTGAACAAACAAATATGTACTTTGGTCCAGTTTACACAAATCAGGACACAAATCAGATCCAGAAATGTTGGCAAGCGTTCGGTTTAGTGAAAGAGACAAATTGAAGGAGATCAATATTAGCAGAGAAACGGTGTTGGAGAAATTGATAGGAGTGAAGGCTGAGGGAAGAGAGAAAACAGAGAATTCTAAACCAGTCAGCCTGACGATGGCAGTAGAGAAAATTCTAGAATTCATTATCAAAGATTTTATAGCCGAGCACTTAGAAAACAGCGGCAGGATCAGACAGAGTCAGGATGGATTTATGAAGGGGAAATCATGCTTGAGAAATTTACGGGAATTGGTCGAGGATGTAACTAGTGGAGTTGACGAGGGGGAGCCAGTGGATGTGGTATATTTGGACTTTCTGAAGGTTTTTGACAGAGATTAGCGTGTAAAATTAAAGCTCATCGGATTTGGGGTAGTGTATTGCGATGGATAGAAAACCGGTTGGCAGACAGGAAACAAAGGGTAGAAATTAATGGCTCTTTTTCAAATTGGCAAGACCCAAGCTGTTCACACAATATATTAATATTTCAGATGAGGGAACAAAATGTAATGCCTCCAAATTTTCAGATGATATCAAGTTGGGTGGGAGAATGAGTTCTGAGGAGGATGCAGAGATCTTTCAGTGTGACTTGGACAAGTTGAGTGAGTGGGCAAATGAATGGCAGATGCAGAATAATTGATAAATATGAGGTTATCCACTTTGGTAGCAAAAACAGGCAGGAAGATTATTATCTGAATGGCCATAAATTATTAGAGAGGAACATGCAATAAGACCTGGGTGTCCTCGTACACCATTCGCTGAAGGTAAGCATGCCGGTACAGCAGGCGATAAAGAAGGCAAATAGTATTCTGGAATTCATAGCGAGAGGGTTTGAGTAGAGGAGCAGGGATGTCTTGCTGCAATTATAAAGGGCCTTGGTGAGGCCACACCTGGAGTATTGTGTGCAGTTTTGGTCTTCGTATCTGAGGAAGGATGTTATAGCTATAGAGCAGTGCGGCCAAGGTTTGCCAGATTGATTTCTGGGATGGCAGTACTGACGTATGAGGAATGATGTTCCCGATGGTGGGTGTGTCCAGAACCAGGGGTCACAGTCTGAGGATACGGGGTAGACCATTTAGGTCAGAGATGAGGAGAAATTTCTTCACCCAGAGAGTGGTCGGCCTGTGGAATTTGTTACCACAGGAAGTAGTTGAGGCCAAAACATTGTATGTTTTCAAGAAACAGTTAGATATTGCATCTGGGGTGCAGGAGATCAAAGGGTGCAGGGTCGGGCTAAGTCCAAGCGAGTGACAGTAGCAGGAGACTTGATAGTCAGGGGCACGGACAAGCATTTCTGTGGCCGCAAAAGGGACTCTAGGATGGTGGGGCAGCACGGTAGCATTGTGGATAGCACAATTGCTTCACAGCTCCAGGGTCCCAGGTTCGATTCCGGCTTGGGTCACTGTCTGTGCGGAGTCTGCACATCCTCCCCGTGTGTGCGTGGGTTTCCTCCGGGTGCTCCGGTTTCCTCCCACAGTCCAAAGATGTGCGGGTTAGGTGGATTGGCCATGCTAAATTGCCCTTAATGTGCAAAATTGCCCTTAGTGTTGGGTGGGGTTACTGGGTTATGGGGATAGGGTGGAGGTGTTGACCTTGGGTAGGGTGCTCTTTCCAAGAGCCAGTGCAGACTCGATGGGCTGAATGGCCTCTTTCTGCACTGTAAATTCTATGATAAACTATGGTGTGTTGCCTCTCTGGGACAGGGTCCTGGATGTCTCTGAATAGCTGCAAGACATCCTGAAACAGGAGGGTAAACAGACAGATGTCATTGTCCACATTGTTACTAATGACATCGGCAGGAAGAGGGAAGAGGTCCTGCAAAGACAATTCAGGGAGTTACGTCAGGAGCTAAAAAGCAGGACCTCTGGGGTAGTAATTTCAGGATTACTCCCTGTGCCACATGCTAATGAGGCTGGGAAGAGGGAGATAGTACAGTTAACACGTGGCTCAAGAGCTGGTGTAGGAGGGAGGGCTTTAGATATATGGATCACTGGGATGTGTTCTGGACGCTGGGACTTGTACAAGAAGGATGGGTTGCACCTGAACTGGAGGGCACCAGTATCCAGGGCGGGAGGTTTGCTAGTGCTGTTTGGGAGGGTTTAAACTAGTGTGGCAGGCAGGTGGGAACCAGAACAGCAGGCCAGCCAGTATAGAGACTTGGGAAAAATAGTGAGACTGAGATAAACATAGCGCAGAGTAAGATCAGGCAGAGGCAGAGCCACAGGGCTCCGCACGACTGTAGGTCTGGAGTGCATTTGAAATGAAATGAAAATTGTTTATTGTCACAAGTAGGCTTCAAATGAAGTTACTGTGAAAAGCCCCTAGTCGCCACATTCCGGCGCCTGTTCGGGGAGGCTGGTACGGGAATTGAACCGTGCTGCTGGCCTGCCTTGGTCTGCTTTCAAAGCCAGCGATTTAGCCCTGTGCTAAACGAGCCCCTGCATTTGCTTCAATGCAAGAAGTATAACAGGTAAGACAGAAGGGCCAATGTTATTTGCTTGTTTAAGAAAGGAAGCAGGAATAATCCAGCAAATTATCACAGAAACACAGAATTTACAGTACAGAAGGAGGTCATTTTCCCTATCAAGTCTGCACCGGCCTTTGGAAAGAACACCCTACCTACGCCCACACCTCCACCCTAACCCCGTAACCCCTCCTAATTTGGACACTACGGGCAATTTATCATGGCCAACCGACCTAACCTGCACATCTTTGGACTGTGGGAGGAAACCGGAGCCCCAGAGGAAACCCACGCAGACACGGGGAGAAAGTGCAGACTCCACAGACAGTGACCCAAGCCGGGAATCGAACCTGGGACCCTGGCGCTGTGAAGCCACAGTGCTATCCACTGTGCTACCGTGCTGCCCTGAGTTCACCTAGTCATTCCTTGAATGCTTGTCCGTTATCCTTCCTTTCAGTAATGTTTCCTAAACTGTCATGGTCAGTCCATGCCTCATACCATCATAGTTACCTTTATTGACATTCAGAACCTTGGGCAAAATTCTCCGACCCCCAGCCGAAAATCCCGCCCCTGCCGTGGCAGAGATTCTCCGCCACCCGGGAAGTGGGGGTGGCGGGAATCTCGCCACTCCGATCGGTGATTCTCCGGCCCGGATGGGCCGAAGTCCCGCCGCTGGGAGGCCTCTCCCGCCGCCGAGGTTTGAACCACCTCTGGAACGGCGGGATCAGCGGCGCAAGCGGGTCCTGGGGTGGGCGGGGGGCGATCGAACCCCGGGGGGTGCCCCCACGGTGGCCAGGCCCGCGATCGGGGCCCCCCGCTCAGACTCCGGGCCAGTGCCCTGGCTGCACTATTTTCCCCCGCGGCCGCCACGGCCTCCGCCATGGCGGAAGCGGAAGAGAAACCCACATCGTGCATGCGCCGACCGGCGAAAGCCTTTCAGCCAGCCCCGCTGCCGGGGGCGCCGGTTTTTTGCGCCGGCCTTCTGGTGGCAACCGCTCCGGCGCGGGGCTAGCCCCCAAAGGTGGAGAGAATTCCCAACCTTTGGGGAGGCCCGACCCCGGAGTGGTTGGCGCTACTCCCCTACGCCGGGACCCCCCGTCACGCCGGGTAGGGGAGAATGCCGGCCCACGTCTCAGAATCAACTACCTCACTATTCACCCTGATAAAGAATTCTATCATAAATGGTCACTCATCCCCAAGGGTTCTCATAACAAGATTGCCAACTAACCCTTTCTCATTGCACAACACTCAGTCCAAGATGGTCCGTTCCCTTGTTGGTTCCTAAACATATTGGTCCAGAAAACCATCCCGTACACACTCCAGAAATTCCTTGGGTGGAATTCTCCACTCCCCACGTGGCGTGGGAGAATCGTGGGAGGGCCTCCCGACATTTTTTACGCTCCCCTGGTACCCCCAGCGATTCTCCCCCCCCTCCGCTCAGAAAAATCGCCGCTCGCCGTTTTTTACAGCGAACGGTGATTCTCCGAGCCCGATGGGCCGAGCGGCCGGCCCTTCACGCCCGTTTCACCACGGCAGCAACCACACCTGGTCACTACATTTGTGAAACGGGCGCCAGATGCCCGTTTGGGGCATCTAGGGGCCTGATTGGGACGGGAGCATCGCGACTGTGCTCGGGAGGGAACAGGCCCGCGATTGGTGTCCACCGATCGTCGGGCCAGCGTCCAAAACAGACGCACTCTTTCCCCTCCGCCGCCCGGCAAGATCAAGCTGCCACGTCTTGCCGGGCGGCGGAGGAGAAAGACGGCACCGCGCATGCGCGGGTTGGAACCAGCATGCGCGGATGACATCAGAAAAGCGCCGTTTCCGCGTCATTTCCGGTGCGACGAGGTCGCGGCCGGGAACAACGGGGGCCCACTCCTAGCCCCCTGGGTGGGGGTGAATTAGGTGCGAGGAGCGGGCCCCGAGGCTGTCGTGAAGCTCGGCCGATTTCACGACGGCCATCCCGATTTTTATCGGGAGCGGAGAATACCGCCCACTCTCTTTGTACTGTGACTAATTTGACTCACCCAATCTATATACAGATTAAAGTCACCATAATCACAGCTGTTCCTTTATCACATGCATCTGATTTCCTGTCTAATACTATTCCTAACATTTCCATTGCAGTTTTGAGGTCTGCATGCCACCCTTTTGCATGGGTTTTTTGCCCCTTGATGTCTCTTAACTCCACCCAGACACAGGGAGAACGTGTACAGACAGTGACCCAAGCCGGGAATCGAACCTCGGATGGTTCCGTTTAGCCAGCGCACCCCGAATCCCATGTGATTTTAGTTTTGTACCAGTCTGTCATGGGCAGCACAGTAGCACAATTGTTAGCACAATTGCTTCACAGGTCAAAGGTCCCAGGTTTGATTCCCGGCTTGGGTCACTGTCTGTGCGGAGTCTGCACATCCTCCCCGTGTGTGCGTGGGTTTCCTCCGGGTGCTCCGGTTTCCTCCCTCAGTCCAAAGATGTGCGGGTTAGGTGGATTGGCGATGACAAATTGCCCTTAGTGTCCAAAAAGGTTGGGTGGGGTTACTGGGTTATGGGGGGCGCGATTCTCCGCTCCCCACGCCGGGAGGGCCGGGCGAATCATTACACGCTGCCCTGGCACCCCCCGCGATTCTCCCAACCCCCCCCAAAATGGCGTGTCACGTTTTGCGTGACGCCGCTCGGAGAATCTCTGGAGATTCTCCGGCCCGGATGGGCCGAGAGGCCTGACGAACTCGACCAGTTCACGGCGGCATCAACCACATCTGGTCGCTGCCGGCGTGAACATCGCGCGACAGGTAAGTGTGGGGCCTGTGGGGGGCGGCGGGAGGATCGGGCACCACGGCCGTGCTCAGGAATTGACTGGCCCGCGGTCGGTGCCCACCGATCGTCGGGCCGGTGTCTCTAAGAGACGCACTCTTTCCCCTCCGCCGCCCCGCAAGATTAAGCCACCATGTCTTGCGGGGCAGTGGAGGGGAAGACGGCAACCGTGCATGCGCGGGTTGGAGCCGGCCAACCTGCGCATGTGCGGCTGACGTCACTTCAGCGCCGCCGGCCGCGCCATTCTCAGAACGGCACTTTGACGCAAACGTCAAGGCCCGGTGGCCGAGTTTCTCGCAACGCCGCTCCTAGCCCCCCAGGTTGGCTTGATGGGCCAAATGGCCTCCTTCTGCACTGTAAATTGTATAATCCAGTTGGGAATGATTGTTTCCCGGTGCTCAATGTGACTGCGGGCCCCCCTGCTAGGGGTGGGATAGCTGACCAACACTGATATTAAAGGTTGTCCAGTGTGATCGGACCAGACTGGAAAGAGGACCTGGTGAGGTGTAACCAGGCCTCATTTAGATAATATTGTTGTTAAATGTCTTTACTACAAGTCGATGTGGACGCCCTGTGCCTTATTAAAGCCTTTTCTCCTCATGTACAGTTTGCCTATTCTGCCCAAAGGCAGGTGTTTGGCCCAGTATTTCCTGATGCGCCACCCTAAGTGGTTTTCTTGGCAGGTTTTGTCAGTGGTGGTTTTACACCGACCTCCACTCTCAGGGGGGGGACGAGGAGCTGGTCCGAGCGGGACGAGGAGCTGGTCCGAGCGGGACGAGGAGCTGGTCCGAGCGGGACGAGGAGCTGGTCCGAGCGGGACGAGGAGCTGGTCCGAGCGGGACGAGGAGCGGGACGAGGAGCTGGTCCGAGCGGGACGAGGAGCTGGTCCGAGCGGGACGAGGAGCTGGTCCGAGCGGGACGAGGAGCGGGACGAGGAGCGGGACGAGGAGCTGGTCCGAGCGGGACGAGGAGCTGGTCCGAGCGGGACGAGGAGCTGGTCCGAGCGGGACGAGGAGCGGGACGAGGAGCGGGACGAGGAGCTGGTCCCAACCTCAGCCAGAACGGGCATCAAACCCACATCGCTGGCATCATTATAAGCCACGCACTCGCATCTCATCAACTGAGCTAACCAGCCTCAAATATATATTCCATTAATTAATACATAGAAGGTTACACTATGGTATCATGCAGTGGCATATATTTTTTAAATTATCAAATCTTTGGGGGATAATTAATAATATAACACTGAATAGTGGAACTTTATTAAGATACATATCTCCAGGCGAGTATTTCATCTGTTCCTTTCTTTCTCACGTGATTTGTATTTCTAAGATGTATAATTGTGCCTAAAGATTAGTATCGAACACTGGGCCCAAAGCCGTTGTGAAACCCGGAGATGTGCACGATGGCGTCGGAGGCCTCTCCTGGCCCCCTATTCTCCCACCGCCGGGGGGCTAGGTGGGCCGTGCCGGGATACTCAGCCGTGGGGCCTTGTCGCTGGCGTCAAGGCCCACGCGCGCCGGGAATGACGCGGCCGACGCGCCTAATGACATCAGCCGTGCATGCGCGGCTGCCGTCCTCCCCTCCGCCGCCCCACAAGATGTGGCGGCTTGATCTTGCGGGGCGGCGGAGGGGAAAGAGTGTGTCCCATTGAGACGCCGGCCCGATGATCGGTGGGCACCGATAGCGGGTCTGTCCCCTCCCGAGCACAGTCGTGGTGCTCAATCCCCTCTAGGCCCCCACAAGCCCCAAGCGGGCATCTGGCGCCATGTTCACGACGGCAGCGACCAGGTGTGGTTGCCGCCATCGTGAAACGGTCGCGAACGGCAGGCCGCTCGGCCCATCCGCGTCGGAGAATCCCGGCGGCCCGCGATTCTCCGAGCAGCGTGTCGCAAAACGCAACACGCCATTTTGGAGGGGGTGGGAAAATCGCGGGAGGTGCAAGAGCGGCCAACCCGCGATTGTCCCACCCGGCGTGAGGGACGGAGAATTCTGCCCACTACGTTCCAATTTAGTGTGTATCACCCAAAATGTTTCTCCATAATTACATGCAGAGTAGGAGGGTATTTAATGCCGAGTAGGAGAGTATTTAATGCTGAGTAGGAGGGTATTTAATGCTGAGTAGGAGGGTATTTAATGCCGAGTAGGAGGGTATTTAATGCTGAGTAGGAGGGTATTTAATGCTGAGTAGGAGGGTATTTAATGCAGAGTAGGAGAGTATTTAATGCAGAGTAGGAGAGTATTTAATGCTGAGTAGGAGGGTATTTAATGCCGAGTAGGAGGGTATTTAATGCCGAGTAGGAGGGTATTTAATGCTGAGTAGGAGAGTATTTAATGCTGAGTAGGAGGGTATTTAATGCTGAGTAGGAGGGTATTTAATGCTGAGTAGGAGGGTATTTAATGCTGTGTAGGGGGGTATTTAATGCAGAGTAGGAGGGTATTTAATGCTGAGTAGGAGAGTATTTAATGCTGAGTAGGAGGGTATTTAATGCTGAGTAGGGGGTATTTAATGCCGAGTAGGAGAGTATTTAATGCAGAGTAGGAGGGTATTTAATGCTGAGTAGGAGGGTATTTAATGCTGAGTAGGAGAGTATTTAATGCTGAGTAGGAGGGTAATGCTGAGTAGGAGGGTATTTAATGCTGAGTAGGAGGGTATTTAATGCTGAGTAGGAGGGTATTTAATGCTGAGTAGGAGGGTATTTAATGCTGAGTAGGGGGGTATTTAATGCAGAGTAGGAGGGTATTTAATGCTGAGTAGGAGGGTATTTAATGCTGAGTAGGAGAGTATTTAATGCTGAGTGCGAGGGTATTTAATGCTGAGTAGGAGGGTATTTAATGCTGAGTAGGGGGGTATTTAATGCAGAGTAGGAGGGTATTTAATGCTGAGTAGGAGAGTATTTAATGCTGAGTAGGGGGGTATTTAATGCTGAGTAGGAGGGTATTTAATGCTGAGTAGGAGAGTATTTAATGCTGAGTAGGAGGGTATTTAATGCTGAGTAGGAGGATATTTAATGCTGAGTAGGAGAGTATTTAATGCTGAGTAGGAGGGTATTTAATGCTGAGTAGGGAGGTATTTAATGCAGAGTAGGAGGGTATTTAATGCTGAGTAGGAGAGTTTTTAATGCTGAGTAGGAGGGTATTTAATGCTGAGTAGGGGGGTATTTAATGCCGAGTAGGAGAGTATTTAATGCTGAGTAGGAGGGTATTTAATGCAGAGTAGGAGGGTATTTAATGCAGAGTAGGAGGGTATTTAATGCTGAGTAGGAGGGTATTTAATGCAGAGTAGGAGGGTATTTAATGCTGAGTAGGAGAGTATTTAATGCTGAGTAGGGGGGTATTTAATGCTGAGTAGGAGGGTATTTAATGCTGAGTAGGAGAGTATTTAATGCTGAGTAGGAGGGTATTTAATGCTGAGTAGGAGGATATTTAATGCTGAGTAGGAGAGTATTTAATGCTGAGTAGGAGGGTATTTAATGCTGAGTAGGGGGGTATTTAATGCAGAGTAGGAGGGTATTTAATGCTGAGTAGGAGAGTATTTAATGCTGAGTAGGAGGGTATTTAATGCTGAGTAGGGGGGTATTTAATGCTGAGTAGGAGGGTATTTAATGCTGAGTAGGGGGGTATTTAATGCTGAGTAGGAGGGTATTTAATGCTGAGTAGGGGGGTATTTAATGCTGAGTAGGAATGTATTTCATGACAATTCACTCTTGCAGTGTTTATGCAATGCAAAATATTAACTGAAGTGATTTCAAAAAGCCAGTGAAGGGCTCCGGAAGTGTGGACACAGCTGTGCGGCCGGAAACATTTAATGTTAAATCTGAGGTGTGAGAAAAATCAGTCTCTGTCTCTTCACTGACATTGATAAAACTGGCCTAGTAAATGCTAAATATATCCATTCTTTTCATCGAGGACACACTATGGTGAAGTCATTTCCTGTGTTCCAATTCTGTAGTCTCCTTACTGGTTGTTGTTAAGGATCTCCTTTAACTTTACTGTGTTTATTCTTCCATAAGGAAGATATCCCTGCTCCTGTACTCGAATCCTCTCACGATGAAAGCCAACATACCATTTGCCTTCTTTACCGCCTGCTGCACTTTCACGCTTACCTTGGGTGACTGGTGTACGAAGACACCCAGGTCTCGCTGCACATTCCCATCTCTGAATCTATAGCCATTCACATAATAAACTGTCTTCCTGTTTTTGCTGTCAAAATGGATAACCTCACATTTATCCACATTAGCACCTGCCATGCATTTACTCACTCGCTCAACTTGTCCAAATCAAACTGAAACATCTCTGCATCCTCCTCACAGCTCACCCTCCAACCCAGCTTTGTGTCATCTGCAAATTTGGAGATATTGGGCTGGATTCTCCGCACCCTGATGCCGAAATCGTGGCTGGCACCGGGGCGGAGAATCCATTTCCCTGCAAGGAATCTGGACCAGCACTGATTCCCCGATTCTGCGGGCCCCGGGAAGTGGCGTACTCTCACCGCACAGCACCTACCTGGGGCCATTGCTGGAGGCCACTCCGCCATTCTCCACCCCGGCTGAAGCCCCGCAGCGTGGATCTAGTATGGTCCAGCTGGTTGGGACAATCGCCTGGCGGCTGCGGTCTCTGTCCGCGGCCCCCTGGTCAGGGGAAGCCGATCGGAGGGTCGGGGGGGGCTTATACGCGGCCGGGCAATGTTTGTGCGGGTGGTCAGGGCCGGGCAATGTTTGTGCGGGTGGTCAGGGCCGGGCAATGTTTGTGCGGGTGGTCAGGGCCGGGCAATGTTTGTGCGGGTGGTCAGGGCCGGGCAATGTTTGTGCGGGTGGTCAGGGCTGAGCGCACGGCCAATCGGGGGATCTATTTTTAGTATCCATCTCCACGATCTGAGTCTGCCGTGGAGCACGATGCGGCCGCTGGAAGCCGCCGCCGTGCGCATGCACAGCCTCCGCCCAGAAGTGCGGGGCCCGTATCTGCAGCAACTGCTGCTAGTTTTACGCTGGGTCCCTGCTAGCCCCCTCCTGGGCTCGGAATATGTGGCCCTTCCCACAGGAAAGTCCACATTTATTATAACGGCGTGGGAACATAGTCCCAATAACCGAGAATCCAGCCCCTGATATTTTGTTCCCTCATCTAAATCATTAATATATATTGTGAATAGCTGGGGTCCCAGCACCGATCCCTCCACTAGTCTACCTGCCACTTGGAAAAAGACCCATTAATGCCTACTCTTTGTTTCCTATATTCCAACCAGTTTTCTATCCATCGCAATATACTACCCCTAATCCCATTTAATTTTACACGCTAATCTTTTATGTGGGACTTTGTCAAAAGCTTTCTGAAAGTCCAATTAAATAACATCCACTGGTTCCCCCTCCATGAACTCGACACGATGTCCAGGGGCGCTGTAAGACTGCTATGGTTCTATGTTGGTGCTGATGTCTCCACCCTCAGTGCCAGGAGCAGCCTGATCTCCCAGCAGAGTGGAGGTGAGTTCACTGCTTTGCGGGACTTGCTACAGACACAGAATTTGCCTGCTCCCTTCCAGCAGCCATGCATGTTGATGTTTATGATCATGTACATTTCGATGTTATTACAATCCCAGAACAGACCTCAACAGTGGTTGGGATACGGGACCGAAACCCCAGGGCGCGATTCTCCGCTCCCGGGAAAAATCGTGAAGGCCATCGTGAACTCGGCCGAGTTTCACGACGGCCTCGGAGCCCGCTCCTCTCACCGTATTCACCCCTACCCGGGGGGCTAGGAGCGGTGCTCCGTTATTCTCGGCCGCCGGGCAGCGCGCTGAGAATGACCCGACGGCGGCGCCTATGTGACGTCAGCCGCGCATGCGCAGGTCAGCCGGCTCCAACCCACGCATGCGCAGCTGACACCACGGCGGCTGACAGCTCGAACCCGCGCATGCGCGGTGGCCGTCTTTTCCCTCAGCCGCCCCGCAAGACGTGGCGGCTTGATCTTGCGGGGCGGCGGAGGGGAAATAGTGCGTCTGATTGAGACGCCGGCCCGACGATCGGTGGGTGCCAATCACGGGCCTGTCCCCTCCCGAGCACGGCCGTGGTGCTCATTCCCCACCAGGCCCCCTACAAGCCCCAAAACGGGCATCTCACGGCGATTTCACGACCGCAGCGACCAGGTGTGGTTGCCGCCGCCGTGAAATGGTCGCGAACGGCAGGCCGCTCGGCCCATCCGGGCCGGAGAATCGTCGGTCGCCATGAACAACAGCGAACGGCGATTCTTCCGAGCGGGGTTGGGAGAAATGCGGGGGGCGCCAGGGGGTCGTGAAATTAGTCGGGACGCCCTCCCTCGATTCTCCCACCCGGCGTGGGGAGCAGAGAATCGTACCCCCAATATTTTAGTTTATTTTAAGATTGTGCGGAAAGAATGATTTGCTCCAGGAGAGATTGCACGAAGAAATAGGACTTTGGTATTTCTAAAATAAAACTTTATTATGAATACAATATTAGACTTTTAACTTTACACCAGAACAACTTACATTACCCCTTAAACACTACAATACAATTCTCCATTAAACAATAAAAAAATAAACATACAGCTCTCAATCCAGCTTAAAATCAGCAGGGTACACAGTAATCAGCAGGGTACACAGTAATCAGCAGGGTACACAGTAATCAGCAGGGTACACAGTAATCAGCAGGGTACACAGTAATCAGCAGGGTACACGGTAATCAGCAGGGTACACGGTAATCAGCAGGGTACACGGTAATCAGCAGGGTACACAGTAATCAGCAGGGTACACAGTAATCAGCAGGGTACACAGTAATCAGCAGGGTACACAGTAATCAGCAGGGTACACAGTAATACTTGGGGTACAGAACAGTTTCTGGCAGCCGGTGACTTGTGGTGTGCCTCAGGGGTCAGTGCTGGGACCACAACTTTTCACAATATACATTAATGATCTGGAAGAAGGAACTGAAGGCACTGTTGTTAAGTTTGCAGATGATACGAAGATCTTTAGAGGGACAGGTAGTATTGAGGAAGCAAGGCGACTGCAGAAGGATTTAGACAAGTGTGAGGTAAGGCACTTTGGAAGGAGGAATGGAAGCAGAGACTATTTTCTAAATGGGGAAATGCTTAGGAAATCAGAAGCACAAAGGGTCTTGAGTGTCTTTGTTCACGATTCTCTTAAGGTTAACGTGCAGGTTCAGTCAGCAGTTAGGAAGGCAAACGCAATGTCTGCATTCATGTCGAGAGGGCTAGAATACAAGACCAGGGATGTACTTCTGAGGCTGTATAAGGCTCTGGTCAGACTCCATTTGGAGCATTGTGAGCATTTTTAGGCCCCGTATCTAAGGAAGGATGTGCTGGCCTTGGAAAGGGTCCAGAGGAGGTTCACAAGAATGATCCCTGGAATGAAGAACTTGTCGTATGAGGAACGGTTGAGATCTCTGGGCCTGTACTCGTTGGAGTTTAGAAGGATGAGGGGGGATCTTATTGAAACTTACAGGATACTGCGAGGCCTGGATAGAGTGGACGTGGAGAGGATGTCTCCACTTGTAGGAAAAACTAGAAGCAGAGGACACCATCTCAGACTAAAGGGACGATCCTTTAAAACAGAGATGAGGAGGAATTTCTTCAGCCAGAGGCTGGTGAATCTGTGGAACTTTTTGTTGCAGAAGGCTGTGGAGGCCAAATCACTGAGTGTCTTTAAGACAGAATGTTGGAACCAACAATTCTATGGACACGTGCTTGTAGGATTAGAATAGCGGTTTTAATATACTTACAACAGAGCCAGCCTGTTAGCCGTTGAACTTTCGGTGAACTGGCCAGCTGACCCTGTGGCACTGATCTTTATACAGCAGCTCCCGGGGGAGGAGTCCTGGGCGGAGCCAAGGGAGGAGCCCAGTACAACTCTCGATCATTCCCAGAGCTACTCCCCCTGGAGGTCAGGTAGTGCAACTGCACTTCCAATATAGATAAATGTATATACAGGTTATAATCCGGTGTGAATCACATTCACCACACAGAGATAGATAGGTTCTTGATTAATAAGGGGATCAGGGGTTATGGGGAGAAGGCAGGAGAATGGGGATGAGAAAGATATCAGCCATGATTGAATGGCGGAGCAGACTCAATGGGCCACGTGGCCTAATTCTGCTCCTACGTCTAATGGTCTTATGGTTAGAACCCCTTCGGACTCTGGCTGAATATCTTGAAATAGCTGCTTCAACTGGAATGTTTCAGCCTCTTTCTTGTCTTCAGACAAGACTGTTCTGCTTTAAAATATTATTATTCTTTTTTAAACTATTCTACTGGGAAAGAAAACTGTGTTTACTTGTGAACTCTGTGGTAGCCAGATCAGACCCCTTCAAAACATTGTCAAAAATCTCTCTCTCTTAGCTCCACCCAGCAATGATATCATTCCCCAAGCTAAAAAACAGATTAACTTTCCAGAGGCTGAAAGCACATGGGGCGCGATTCTCCGCAAGTGCGGCGAGTCGTAAAGGCTGCCGTGAAACTGGCCGTGTTTCACGGCAGCCTCCGTGCCCCCTCCCGGGACCCGATTCTCCCCCCTGGGCGGGGCTAGCAGCGCGGCCCCGTGAAGCACGGCATCGCGGGCTTAGCGACCGTCGCTAAGCCTGCGCGCCAAGTGTCACGGCAGCTGACGCGCACGATGACGTCAGCCGCGCATGCGCAGATTACATCATCACGCATATGCATCAAACCCGCGCATGCGTGGGCTGTCATGCCCCTCAGCCGCCCCGCGGACTGATCCTGCGGGGCGGCGGAGGAACAAAGAGTGCGCGGGTATCGGACCCGCTGCTCGCGATCGGTGCCCACTGATCGCAGGCCAATGCCACCCTTGGTACGGCTGTGGTGCGGCCGTGCCAATCGGTGCCATGGTTGTCCGGGACGGCACTTTGCGGCCGTTTTCACGAACGGTGAGAGCAGGTGTGTTTGCGTTTGTGAAAACGGCCGTAAAGGCCTGGGAACTCGGCCCATCGGCCTGGGGAGAATCGCTGTTCGCCGTAAAAAACGGCGAGTAGCGATTCGTGTCGTGGGGCGGCCGTGGAGGGGGGAGAATAGCGGGAGGCCAGGAAAAATGTCGGGAAGGCCCTCCTGCAATTTCCGACCCATCGTGGGCAGCGGAGAATCGCGCCCACGAACTCCCCAGGAACTGTCCCCAGTCAAACTACAGTACATTAGCCCAGACTGAAAAACACAATTCACCTTCCAGCTGCGAAAAGCTCCCAGGACCTGCACAACAGAATCCTTTAAAACAGAAACAGGACCACTGTAGTCAAACACATTCAAACCCCAGGCTTTTAACCCTTAAATTGCCCAATACATTTATAATCCAATTTTCCTAAAATCTTCCAGTTGTCACATTGTGGTGTTAAGTGACTACACCCTGGTGATCAGCAGGGAAAAACATGCCTGTGTAAAATTATAACTCCAGTTCTCAAAATATGTCCAATGAATAGTCAACGTCCTTATGATGCTGATGGGAAAAGCTGTGGGAGATCTCAAACAGAGACCAATGTCAGGACAGTCTCATGTGTGTGTCTCTGACAGAGAGAGTGATGCACAGTATCCAGCACACCCCAGCTCCCTACACAGCTTTGGATATTTTCTGACATGTGCAGCAGCTAATTTATGGAGGCAGCCACCTGGGAGCATCACAATTGACTCCAGTATAGGTAGATAACTTAGAACATATATATATCAGAAGAATTTTGGAATTTGGATGGAATCAGACTTCAGTACAGCCTTATAATTCATGGACTAAAATAGTCACCTTGTTTTATTTCTCCATTAGACCATTTTTATGGTCTCACAATACATTGGGGTCATTTTGGTGAAAAGGGTGCTTTGCTAATAAGAAACAAATGGATGAAAGTTTTGACAATCTTAATCCTAAATACTGCTGGCCTCACCTGGAGATTCTAAAACAAACAGAATCAACACGTAAGCGCTGATAAGACCGAATATTCTGGAGGTAGTACACGTGAGTTTTGCTCAACCACCTTTACTGAAAGTGTAGAGTTTTCTGACCCAACCAGCATGTTTCAGCATGGTTCAGGGACTGACTGTGAGGTCAGATTCTGGGAAATGGTCCTAGTGAAGGAGGTTGAGGGGGAAGGATATTCCATACGTGCAGAGTTGAGGTGGGGGAGGGGGGTTGGGTGGAATGGGTCCATCTCACCCGCCTGTCCTACTCTTCTGCAGCAGTTGGTGCTGCCCTGCCTGACCCCTCTCCTTCTTCCATTCCTCCTGAATCCAAAGGGGCATTGCCCAGGACCAGACACTCCTTTCTCCAGGTGACTCTTACACAAATTCCAATCAGACGGAGAAGCATTTTCTTCAGCTGAATTTCCAGAATATATGTTTGTGAGGTCTTAACAAAGTGGCCCTGCATCCCCGCCAATGCATTTCAGGAATCCTCTTCGATTCTCCAACGGCAGGTGAACTGAAAAAGGTGATATATCTTTAAATAGAACAAAGAATTCTCAGCAACGAATTGGTTATTCCCAATCAGCCGGTTGCTGTTCAGAGAGTGCATCAGGTCAAGCACTGTCCAGCTAAATGCCTCACAGCCTTTTGAATGAGTGCTAACAGGAAGCTGAAGTGTCAATCATGTCTTTAACAATCCTCTGGATGACTGCTTCGAGCTAAAGCACCAAAAGTATCCAGGTAAATTGTCCTCATGAACTTTGAAACAATTTTCATCAAGTTGATGTAAGGAGCAAAATGTAACAATGACTTGGATATAAATGTACATCTTTATTCTCTTGGCATAGAGCAATCACTAGGTTATGAGTAAATCCTAGTTTTAATCCAATGGCAAATTAACCTCACTTTTATGCAACTGAAAAAATTATGTTGCTGGGGAAAGAACCAGTGTCAGCGTTAAACTCTCCCAGTCAAGTCTAGTGCTGATTAGAGGTTAGGGAGGGTGAATTTCCTTCTTCATCGTGCCAATAATCTGTGCCTGCTCATGTCTCAATGGAATATGATTCCAGTAATGTGATAAAATAACACATTGCCTATTTGTATAGCACCTTCAATGTAATGACACATTCCAAGATACTTCACAAAACAATTATCAAACAGAATTTGACACCAGGCCACATAAGGTAATATCAGATGACCAAAAACTCCATCATAAATGTGGGTCTTAAGGAGCATCTTAAAAGAGGACTGAGAGGCAGTGAATTCCCAAACTTAAGGCCTTGACAGCTGAAGGGAAGGGTTGAAAATGATCAAGTGATGAAAATCAGGGCTTTAGAGGCCTGATCTGAAGGCTCTGATAGGATTGATAGAGATTGCTGAGATAGGGAGGGGAAAGTCATGGAGGGATTTTTAAAATGAAGCCAATGATTAACTGAAAGCTAATGGGTGGGATTCTCCAC
This sequence comes from Scyliorhinus canicula, assembly GCF_902713615.1. Taxonomy (NCBI): domain Eukaryota; kingdom Metazoa; phylum Chordata; class Chondrichthyes; order Carcharhiniformes; family Scyliorhinidae; genus Scyliorhinus; species Scyliorhinus canicula. Next base: position 131,177,886 of record NC_052163.1, read on the forward strand.
CAAAATCACGAAACCTGATTGGGCAGAGAATCAGTTCTCACACCAAAATCATAGCGGGCTCTGATTTGATGCCAAATCACAATTCTCCGTCTCCTCGACCGTCAATGCGTACCAGAACGCACGTACAGTAAACACCGTTTGCATGCCATTAGCTGGCCTGACCAGGTATTCACCGGGGCCTCCGTGATCCTCCGCCTCCGATGGGCCAAGTTCCCGAAGGCATGATTCCCTTAAGCTTTGAAAAATGGTGAAACAGCCGTTGTGGCTGCTGAGGGAGAGAGAGGGGGTACGGAGGTTGTCCAACATCGCCGTAGTTTAATAACAGTTGTGCCGCTGGCTGGGGGCTCCTGCCAGGGCTGAGGGGGAGTAGCGAGGGGTGAACAAAGTAAAATTACAGCACAGGAAAAGGCCCTTCGGCCCTCCCAGCCTGCACCGTTCCAGATCCTCTATCTAAAACTGTCGCCTATTTTCGAAGGATCTGTATCCCACTGCTCCCTGCCCATTCATGTATCTGTCTAGATACATCTTAAATGGCCAGGAGGTGGGCTGTGGGGTCAAAGTGGACGGACACGGAACACCATTGCAGCAACCGGTAAGGCAGCCATGCAGCTGTGCACGCCACTGACAGCCCACTCTGAACTTAGGGCCAGGGGTCATATAGGTATCCCTCCAGACCACCCCCCATTAGGTGTCCTCTGGCCCCAGCTGACCCATCAACTGTATGGATGCGCCCCAGCTTAACCAGTGCCATCTTGTTGGCTGCAATGAGTGTGTGTGGGGAGGGTAATGTGTGTGTGTGGCTGGGATAAGTGTGTGTGGGGAGTGTAATGTGTGTGTGCGGCTGGGATGAGTGTGTGTGGGGAGTGTAATGTGTGTGTGAGGCTGGGATGAGTGTGTGTGGGGAGTGTAATGTGGGTGTGCAGCTGGGATGTGTGTGTGTGGGGAGTGTAATGTGTGTGTGCGGCTGGGATGAGTGTGTGTGGGGAGTGTAATGTGTGTGTGTGGCTGGGATGAGTGTGTGTGGGGAGTGTAATGTGTGTGTGCGGCTGGGATGAGTGTGTGTGGGGAGTGTAATGTGTGTGCGCGGCTGGGATGAGTGTGTGTGGGGAGGGTAATGTGTGTGTGGGGAGTGTAATGTGTGTGTGCGGCTGGGATGAGTGTGTGTGGGGAGTGTAATGTGTGTGTGCGGCTGGGATGAGTGTGTGTGGGGAGTGTAATGTGTGTGTGCGGCTGGGATGAATGTGTGTGGGGAGTGTAATGTGTGTGTGTGGCTGGGATGAGTGTGTGTGGGGAGTGTAATGTGTGTGTGGGGCTGGGATGAGTGTGTGTGGGGAGTGTAATGTGTGTGTGCGGCTGGGATGAGTGTGTGTGGGGAGTGTAATGTGTGTGTGGGGCTGGGATCAGTGTGTGTGGGGAGTGTAATGTGTGTGTGCGGCTGGGATGAGTGTGTGTGGGGAGTGTAATGTGTGTGTGCGGCTGGGATGAGTGTGTGTGGGGAGTGTAATGTGTGTGTGCGGCTGGGATGAGTGTGTGTGGGGAGTGTATTGTGTGTGTGAGGCTGGGATGAGTGTGTGTGGGGAGTGTAATGTGTGTGTGCGGCTGGGATGAGTGTGTGTGGGGAGTGTAATGTGTGTGTGCGGCTGGGATGAGTGTGTGTGGGGTGTGTAATGTGTGTGTGCGGCTGGGATGAGTGTGTGTGGGGAGTGTAATGTGTGTGTGCGGCTGGGATGAGTGTGTGTGGGGAGTGTAATGTGTGTGTGCGGCTGGGATGAGTGTGTGTGGGGAATGTAATGTGTGTGTGCGGCTGGGATGATTGTGTGTGGGGTGTGTAATGTGTGTGTGCAGCTGGGATGAGTATGTGTGGGGAGTGTAATGTGTGTGTGTGGCTGGGATGAGTGTGTGTGGGGAGTGTAATGTGTGTGTGGCTGGGATGAGTGTGTGTGGGGAGTGTAATGTGTGTGTGGGGCTGGGATGAGTGTGTGTGGGGAGTGTAATGTGTGTGCGGCTGGGATGAGTGTGTGTGGGGAGTGTAATGTGTATGTGCGGCTGGGATGAGTGTGTGTGGGGAGTGTAATGTGTGAGTGGGGCTGGGATGAGTGTGTGTGGGGAGTGTAATGTGTGTGCGGCTGGGATGAGTGTGTGTGGGGAGTGTAATGTGTATGTGCTGCTGGGATGAGTGTGTGTGGGGAGTGTAATGTGTGTGTGCGGCTGGGATGAGTGTGTGTGGGGAGTGTAATGTGTGTGTGTGGCTGGGATGAGAGTGTGTGGGGAGTGTAATGTGTGTGTGGGGCTGGGATGAGTGTGTGTGGGGAGTGTAATGTGTGTGTGTGGCTGGGATGAGTGTGTGTGGGGAGTGTAATGTGTATGTGTGGCTGGGATGAGTGTGTGTGGTGAGTGTAATGTGTGTGTGCGGCTGGGATGAGTATGTGTGGGGAGTGTAATGTGTGTGTGCGGCTGGGATGAGTGTGTGTGGGGAGTGTAATGTGTGTGTGCGGCTGGGATGAGTGTGTGTGGGGAGTGTAATGTGTGTGCGGCTGGGATGAGTGTGTGTGGGGAGTGTAATGTGTGTGTGCGGCTGGGATGAGTGTGTGTGGTGAGTGTAATGTGTGTGTGCGGCTGGGATGAGTGTGTGTGGGGAGTGTAATGTGTGTGTGCGGCTGGGATGAGTGTGTGTGGGGAGTGTAATGTGTGTGTGGGGCTGGGATGAGTGTGTGTGGGGAATGTAATGTGTGTGTGCGGCTGGGATGAGTGTGTGTGGGGAGTGTAATGTGTGTGTGGGGCTGGGGTGAGTGTGTGTGGGGAGTGTAATGTGTATGTGTGGCTGGGGTGAGTGTGTGTGGGGAGTGTAATGTGTGTGTGCGGCTGGGATGTGTGTGTGTGGGGAGTGTAATGTGTGTGTGGGGCTGGGATGAGTGTGTGTGGGGAGTGTAATGTGTGTGTGAGGCTGGGATGAGTGTGTGTGGGGAGTGTAATGTGTGTGTGGGGCTGGGATGTGTGTGTGGGGAGTGTAATGTGTGTGTGGGGCTGGGATGAGTGTGTGTGGAGTGTAATGTGTGTGTGCGGCTGGGATGAGTGTGTGTGGGGAGTGTAATGTGTGTGTGCGGCTGGGATGAGTGTGTGTGGGGAGTGTAATGTGTATGTGCGGCTGGGATGAGTGTGTGTGGGGAGTGTAATGTGTGTGTGTGGGGAGTGTGTGTGGGGAGTGTAATGTGTATGTGCGGCTGGGATGAGTGTGTGTGGGGAGTGTAATGTGAGTGCGGCTGGGATGAGTGTGTGTGGGGAGTGTAATGTGAGTGCGGCTGGGATGAGTGTGTGTGGGGAGTGTAATGTGAGTGCGGCTGGGATGAGTGTGTGTGGGGAGTGTAATGTGTGTGGGGCTGGGATGAGTGTGTGTGGGGAGTGTAATGTGAGTGCGGCTGGGATGAGTGTGTGTGGGGAGTGTAATGTGAGTGCGGCTGGGATGAGTGTGTGTGGGGAGTGTAATGTGTGTGTGGCTGGGATGAGTGTGTGTGGGGAGTGTAATGTGTGTGTGCGGCTGGGATGAGTGTGTGTGGGGAGTGTAATGTGTGTGTGCGGCTGGGATGAGTGTGTGTGGGGAGTGTAATGTGTGTGTGTGGCTGGGATGAGTGTGTGTGGGGAGTGTAATCTGTGTGTCGCTGGGATGAGTGTGTGTGGGGAGTGTAATGTGTGTGAGGTTGGGATGGGTGTGTGTGGGGAGTGTAATGTGTGTGTGCGGCTGGGATGAGTGTGTGTGGGGAGTGTAATGTGTGTGTGGGGCGGGGATGAGTGTGTGTGGGGAGTGTAATGTGTGTGTGTGGCTGGGATGAGTGTGTGTGGGGAGTGTAATGTGTGTGTGCGGCTGGGATGAGTGTGTGTGGGGGGTGTAATGTGTATGTGCGGCTGGGATGAGTGTGTGTGGGGAGTGTAATGTGTGTGTGGGGCTGGGATGAGTGTGTGTGGGGAGTGTAATGTGTGTGTGGGGCTGGGATGAGTGTGTGTGGGGAGTGTAATGTGTGTGGGGCTGGGGTGAGTGTGTGTGGGGAGTGTAATGTGTGTGTGGCTGGGATGAGTGTGTGTGGGGAGTGTAATGTGTGTGTGGGGCGGGGATCAGTGTGTGTGGGGAGTGTAATGTGTGTGTGTGGCTGGGATGAGTGTGTGTGGGGAGTGTAATGTGTGTGTGCGGCTGGGATGAGTGTGTGTGGGGGGTGTAATGTGTATGTGCGGCTGGGATGAGTGTGTGTGGGGAGTGTAATGTGTGTGGGGCTGGGATGAGTGTGTGTGGGGAGTGTAATGTGAGTGCGGCTGGGATGAGTGTGTGTGGGGAGTGTAATGTGAGTGCGGCTGGGATGAGTGTGTGTGGGGAGTGTAATGTGTGTGTGGCGAGTGTAATGTGTGTGTGCGGCTGGGATGAGTGTGTGTGGGGAGTGTAATGTGTGTGTGTGGCTGGGATGAGTGTGTGTGGGGAGTGTAATGTGTGTGTGGCTGGGATGAGTGTGTGTGGGGAGTGTAATGTGTGTGTGGCTGGGATGAGTGTGTGTGGGGAGTGTAATGTGTGTGTGGGGCTGGGATGAGTGTGTGTGGGGAGTGTAATGTGTGTGTGGGGCTGGGATGAGTGTGTGTGGGGAGTGTAATGTGTGTGTGTGGCTGGGATGAGTGTGTGTGGGGAGTGTAATGTGTGTGTGCGGCTGGGATGAGTGTGTGTGGGGGGTGTAATGTGTATGTGCGGCTGGGATGAGTGTGTGTGGGGAGTGTAATGTGTGTGTGGGGCTGGGATGAGTGTGTGTGGGGAGTGTAATGTGTGTGTGGGGCTGGGATGAGTGTGTGTGGTGGGTGTAATGTGTGTGTGGGGCTGGGATGAGTGTGTGTGGGGAGTGTAATGTGTGTGTGGGGCTGGGATGAGTGTGTGTGGGGAGTGTAATGTGTGTGTGGGACTGGGTGAGTGTGTGTGGGGAGTGTAATGTGTGTGTGCGGCTGGGATGAGTGTGTGTGGGGAGTGTAATGTGTGTGTGCGGCTGGGATGAGTGTGTGTGGGGAGTGTAATGTGTGTGTGCGGCTGGGATGAGTGTGTGTGGGGAGTGTAATGTGTGTGTGGGGCGGGGATGAGTGTGTGTGGGGAGTGTAATGTGTGTGTGTGGCTGGGATGAGTGTGTGTGGGGAGTGTAATGTGTGTGTGCGGCTGGGATGAGTGTGTGTGGGGAGTGTATTGTGTGTGTGGGGCTGGGGTGAGTGTGTGTGGGGAGTGTAATGTGTGTGTGTGGCTGGGATGAGTGTATGTGGGGAGTGTAATGTGTGTGTGTGGCTGGGATGAGTGTGTGTGGGGAGTGTAATGTGTGTGTGGGGCTGGGGTGAGTGTGTGTGGGGAGTGTAATGTGTGTGTGGGGCTGGGATGAGTGTGTGTGGGGAGTGTAATGTGTGTGTGGGGCTGGGATGAGTGTGTGTGGGGAGTGTAATGTGTGTGTGGGGCTGGGATGAGTGTATGTGGGGAGTGTAATGTGTGTGTGGGGCGGGGATGAGTGCGTGTGGGGAGTGTAATGTGTGTGTGTGGCTGGGATGAGTGTGTGTGGGGAGTGTAATGTGTATGTGCGGCTGGGATGAGTGTGTGTGGGGAGTGTAATGTGTGTGTGGGGCTGGGATGAGTGTGTGTGGGGAGTGTAATGTGTGTGTGGGGCTGGGATGAGTGTGTGTGGAGTGTAATGTGTGTGTGCGGCTGGGATGAGTGCGTGTGGGGAGTGTAATGTGTGTGTGGGGCTGGGATGAGTGTATGTGGGGAGTGTAATGTGTGTGTGTGGCTGGGATGAGTGTGTGTGGGGAGTGTAATGTGTGTGTGGGGCTGGGGTGAGTGTGTGTGGGGAGTGTAATGTGTGTGTGGGGCTGGGATGAGTGTGTGTGGGGAGTGTAATGTGTGTGTGGGGCTGGGATGAGTGTGTGTGGGGAGTGTAATGTGTGTGTGGGGCTGGGATGAGTGTATGTGGGGAGTGTAATGTGTGTGTGGGGCGGGGATGAGTGCGTGTGGGGAGTGTAATGTGTGTGTGTGGCTGGGATGAGTGTGTGTGGGGAGTGTAATGTGTGTGTGGGGCTGGGATGAGTGTGTGTGGAGTGTAATGTGTGTGTGCGGCTGGGATGAGTGCGTGTGGGGAGTGTAATGTGTGTGTGGGGCTGGGATGAGTGTGTGTGGGGAGTGTAATGTGTGTGTGGGGCTGGGATGAGTGTATGTGGGGAGTGTAATGTGTGTGTGGGGCGGGGATGAGTGTGTGTGGGGAGTGTAATGTGTGTGTGGGGCTGGGATGAGTGTGTGTGGAGTGTAATGTGTGTGTGCGGCTGGGATGAGTGCGTGTGGGGAGTGTAATGTGTGTGTGGGGCTGGGATGAGTGTATGTGGGGAGTGTAATGTGTGTGTGTGGCTGGGATGAGTGTGTGTGGGGAGTGTAATGTGTGTGTGGGGCTGGGGTGAGTGTGTGTGGAGAGTGTAATGTGTGTGTGGGGCGGGGATGAGTGCGTGTGGGGAGTGTAATGTGTGTGCGGGGCTGGGATGAGTGTGTGTGGGGAGTGTAATGTGTGTGTGCGGCTGGGATGAGTGTGTGTGGGGAGTGTAATGTGTGTGTGTGGCTGGGATGAGTGTGTGTGGAGAGTGTAATGTGTGTGTGTGGCTGGGATGAGTGTGTGTGGGGAGTGTAATGTGTGTGTGCGGCTGGGATGAGTGTGTGTGGGGAGTGTAATGTGTGTGTGCGGCTGGGATGAGTGTGTGTGGGGAGTGTAATGTGTGTGTGGGGCTGGGATGAGTTTGTGTGGAGTGTAATGTGTGTGTGCGGCTGGGATGAGTGTGTGCGGGGGGTGTAATGTGTGTGTGGGGCTGGGATGAGTGTGTGTGGAGTGTAATGTGTGTGCGGCTGGGGTGAGTGTGTGTGGGGAGTGTAATGTGTGTGTGGGGCTGGGATGAGTGTGTGCGGGGGGTGTAATGTGTGTGTGCGGCTGGGATGAGTGTGTGTGGGGAGTGTAATGTGTGTGTGCGGCTGGGATGAGTGTGTGTGGGGAGTGTAATGTGTGTGTGCGGCTGGGATGAGTGTGTGTGGGGAGTGTAATGTGGGTGTGGGGCGGGGATGAGTGTGTGTGGGGAGTGTAATGTGTGTGTGCGGCTGGGATGAGTGTGTGTGGGGAGTGTAATGTGTGTGTGCGGCTGGGATCAGTGTGTGTGGGGAGTGTAATGTGTGTGTGCGGCTGGGATGAGTGTGTGTGGGGGGTGTAATGTGTGTGTGGGGCTGGGATGAGTGTGTGTGGGGAGTGTAATGTGTGTGTGCGGCTGGGATGAGTGTGTGTGGGGGGTGTAATGTGTGTGTGGGGCTGGGATGAGTGTGTGTGGGGAGTGGGGCTGGGATGAGTGTGTGTGGCGGGGGGAGTGTAATGTGTATGTGCGGCTGCAGCTTGTCAGCCTCCCGAGTGTCAATCATGGACCCGGCGAATCCCGCACCGTTTTTCATTGGAATCGACTGTGTTCCACACGGAGCCGATGCTGCCTCTCCACAGTCACTGAATCGATCCGGGTTCGGCACCAGTTTTGCTGTCGTGTAAGTCCATGAATTCTGTGGTGGCATCAACACTTATTCTCAGAAACGGCGACCCCCTCCCAATGTATTTCTATTTCTCACACCAGTATCCTATGTCAATGTTAAAATGGCATGCACTCTCCCTAACAGCACTGTGGATGGACCTGCACCTCAGCATGAGGTTGAGGAAGGCTGCTCACTACCACCTTATCAAAGGGCAATCAGAGATAGGCAATAAATACTGACCTAGCCAGCCAATCCTACAGCCCATGAATGAATTAAAGGAATTTAATCTCATATTGCTGAATAACTTGCAATGTTACACTGTATACTTGTACCCAATGGGAATTATATTGATAATACCCAAATTCTCCTCAACTTACGTGATGAGAATCCTGCGGAAGGAGCTGCGCTCCGAAAGCTTTGAAACAAACCTGTTGGACTTTAACCTGGTGTAACACTTCTTACAGTACATGGTGAGAAGGCTTTTATCACATCAATTTGGGCTGGATTCAAATCAACTTCAAAGATAAGAAAGGTCAGTCTCTCTGATTCATCATTTTAAATAACTAACAAATTTCCATCTCTGACAGCCCGTTGATGGTGATAACATTTAAAATTTAGGCACGGAAATTAGTGGGGGGAAAGTCATCTAGGGTCACTTCACACTTGTAAATTTCCAAATGTGTTACTCAAACCATTGGTAAAATTCATTCTGCAGAGAGAGTGCCACCTTATATTCATGGTGATATTTATATCCATTTGTTTGGGTAGGCTGTGCATTGTTGATTTCTCTTTCATCACACTAATCCTGAATTGGGAGTAAAACATTTTAGAACACAAAGTGTGAGATCAGGCAGAATTATATTCCTCATTTATGCTCGGTTTTGAAAGCCATTGGCACTCAGGAGAGGTTAAATAGTCATTGGAGTCGAAACTTTCTTTTTCCTTTAAAATGGTAATTCTATCTCAAAAGTGCTAAATTGAGAAGCCTGCCAAGATTCTTCAATAATGTTACAAGACACCACACAAATGTGACATTGGCCTTGGACATGTTGCATTAACTTTTTAATGCTTTCAAGTGTAAACTTTTATTCATAGCTGTTTACATAGATACATAGAAGATAGGAGCAGGAGGAGGCCTTTTGGCCCTTCGAGCCTGCTCCACCATTTATCACGATCATGGCTGATCATCCAACTCAATAGCCTAATCCTGCTTTCTCCCCATAGCCTTTGATCCCATTCTCCCCAAGTGCTATATCCAGCCGCCTCTTGAATATATTCAATGTTTTAGCATCAACTACTTCCTGTGGTAATGAATTCCACAGGCTCATCACTCTTTGGGTGAAGAAATGTCTCCTCATCTCTGTTCGGAGTGGTTTATCCTGAGTCCTCAGATTGTGACCCTGGTTCTGGACACACCCATCATTGGGAACATCTTCCCTGCATCTACCCTGTCGAGTCCTGTTAGAATTTTATAACTCTCTATGAGATCCCCTTCATTCTTCTGAACTCCAGCGAGAACAATCCCAACCTAGTCAGTCTCTCCTCATATGACAGTCCCACCATCCCTGGGATCAGTCTGGTAAACCTTCGCTGCTCTCCCTCGAGAGCAACAACATCCTTCCTCAGAATAGGAGACCAAAACTGCACACAGTACTCCAGATGTGGCCTCACCAAGGCCCTGTACAATTGCAGCAACACATCCCTGCTTCTATACTCTGAACCTCTTGCAATGAAGGCCAACATACCATTAGCCTTCTTCACCGCCTGCTGCACCTGCATGCTTACCTTCAGCGACTGGTGCACAAGGACACCCAGGTCCCGCTGCACACTCCCCTCTCCCAATTTACAACCATTCAGGTAGTAATCTGCCTTCCTGTTTTTGCTTCCAAATTATACTGCGTCTGCCATTTGTTTGCCCACTCGCCCAACCTGTCCAGGTCTTGCTGTAGGATCCCTGCATCCTCGTCACAATTCACCCTCCCACCTAACTTGTTATCATCTGCAAACTTTGAGATGTTACATTTTATTCCCTCATCCAAATCATTAATATATATTGTGAATAGCTGGGGTCCCAGCACCGATCCCTGTGGTACCCCACTGGTTACTGACTGCCAATTTGAAAAGGACCCATTAATCCCGACTCTTTGTTTCCTCTCTGCCAACCAGTTTTCTATCCACCTCAATACATTTCCCCCAATCCCATGCGCTTTAATTTTCACAATAACTCTTATGCGGGACTTGGTCAAACGCTTTCTGAAAGTCCAAATATACCACATCGACTGGCTCCCCCTTGTCGACTGTACTGGTTACCTCTTCAAAGAATTCCAACAGATTTGTCAAGCATTATTTTCCCTTCATAAATCCATGCTGACTCTGACTGATCCTGCCACTGCTTTCTAAATGTTCCGCTATAAAATCCTTGATAATGGATTCAAGCATTTTCCCCACTATTGATGTTCGGCTTACTGGTCTATAATTTCCTGCTTTCTCTCTACCTCCCTTTTTCAATATCGGAGTGACGTGAGCTACCCTCCAACCTGCAGGGACAGTTCCAAAGTCTATAGAATCCCGGAAGGTGACCACCAATGCATCCACTATTTCCAGAGCCACCTCCTTAAGCACTCTGGGATGCAGATTCTCAGGCCCTGGGGATTTATCCGCCTTCAATCCCATCAATTTTCCCAGCACCATTTCTCTACTAATGTTGATCTCCCTCAGTGCTTCCCTCTCACTAAACCTTTCATTCTCCAACATTTCTGGGATCTGATTTGTGTCCTCATTTGTGAAGACTGAACCAAAGTATGTACCCGCGGGAGGTCCGCTCTCGCACCTCCCGCGATTCTCCCACCCACCCCAAAATGGCGTGTCGTATTTTGCGACATGCCGCTTGGAGAATCGCGAGCCGCCGGGATTCTCCGACCCGGATGGGCCGAGTGGCCTGCCGTTCGCGACCGTTTCACGATGGCGGCAACCACACCTGGTCGCTGTCATCGTGAACATGGCGCCAGATGCCCGTTTGGGGCTTGTGGGGGGCCTAGAGGGGACTGAGCACCACGACTGTGCTTGGGAGGGGACAGACCCGCTATCAGTGCCCACCGATCATCGGGCCGGCGTCTCAATGGGACGCACCCTTTCCCCTCCACCGCCCCGCAAGATCAAGCCGCCATGTCTTGCGGGGCGGCGGAGGGGAAGACGGCAACCGCGCATACGTGGGTTTCCCGTCATCCGGTGTGACATCAGCCGTGCATTAGGCCCATCGGCCGTGTCATTCTCGGCACGCCTGGCCTTGACGCCAGCGACAAGGCCCCGCGGCTGAGTTTCCCGGCACGGCCCGTCTAGCCCCCCGTCGGGGGGAGAATAGGGGGCCAGGAGAGGCCTCCGACGCCATCGTGCACCTCTCCGGGTTTCACGACGGCGTTGGCCCTTTGGGAGAATTCTGCCCTCTTAGTGTCAGTCTTTATGTTCCCTGTAAGCTTCCTTTCATACTGTACTTTCCCCTTCTTAATCAATCCCTTGGTCCTTCTTTGCTGAATTCTAAACTGCTTCCAATCCTCTCATTATTCTTGGCCAATCTGTATACTTCTTCCTTGGATTGGATACTATTTCTAATTTCCTTTGTAAGCCATGGATTGGCCCTCTTACCCCCTTTGCTTTTGTGCCAGACAGGAATGAACAATTGCTGTATTTCCTCCATGCGTTCCTTGAATGTTTGTCATTGTCTATCCACTGTCATCCCTTTAAGTAAATCTCCCCAATCTATCAAGGCCAACTCACACCTCGGCCGGGATTCTCCCCTACCCGGCGGGGCGGGGGGTCCAGGCGTAGCGGAGTGGCGCCAACCACTCCGGCGTCGGGCCTCCCCAAAGGTGCGGAATTCTCCGCACCTTTGGGGGCTGGGCCCGCGCCGGAGTGGTTGGCGCCACGCTGACTGGTGCCAAAACCAGTGCCAATGGCCTTTGGCGCCCGCCGGCCGGCGCCGGGGCTGGCTGAAAGGCCTTCACCGATTCGCGCATGCGCTGGTGTGTCAGCGGCCACTGACGTCACCACCGGCGCATGCGCGGTAGGGGTTTCTCTTCCGCCTCCGCCATGGTGGAGGCCGTGGCGGCTGCGGAAAAAAAAGAGTGCCCCCACGGCACTGGCCCGCTCGCCGATCGGTGGGCCCCGATTGCGGGCCAGGCCACCGTGGGGGCACCCCCCAGGGTCCGATCACCCTGCGCCCCCCCCCAGGACCCCGGGGCCCGCTCGCACCGCCAATCCCGCCGCCACCAGAGGTAGTTGAAACCACGGCGGAGGGAGAGGCCTCTCAGTGGCGGGACTTCGGCCCATCACGGGCCAGAGAATCGCCACAGGGGGCTCGCCGATCGGCGCGGCGCAATTCCCGCTCCCGCCAATTCCCGGGTGGCGGAGAATTCCGGCCACGGCAGGGGCGGGATTTTCGCCGGTCCCGGGCGATTCTCCGACCCTGCGGGGGGTCGGAGAATTTCGCACCTCATATCTTCATAGTTCCCTTTATTAAGAATCAGCACCTTGGTCTCTGAATCAACTACTTCACTCTCCATCTTGATAAAAAATTCTATCATGTTATGGTCGCTCATCCCCAAGGGGTCTCGCAGAGCAAGATTGGCAATGATTCCCTTCTCATTACATAGTACCTAGTCTAAGATGGCCTGCTCTCTCATTGGTTCCTCCACATATTGGTCAAGAAAACCATCCCGTATACACTCCAGAAATTCCTCCTCTTTGATAGTACAGAACATGAGTATTGCTGAAAAAAGACATGCTGTCAAAACGTTTTGTCTTGCACTCATCACGACAGATTAACAAGAAATTACCAACAGTAAAGGAGAAAAATAACTTAGAGTGCATAAGAAGAGAGTGCTGATTGATTGGCAAGTGGATGGAGGCATTGGCATGGAGCATGCAGCATAGAATAGTTAACTACTCAGCTTTGCTCAAATTCAAACCAAGCAGTCTGACTATGGTTGGTCAAGGTATTGAACCAGGGAATGTCTGTTCCCCAAACCTTGGCACAAACTGAAAAAGGCGCAATGTGTGAACATGTTCCTCCTGTCTGCAAAGAGAAGGCCCTGTATGTGAATATATGTGGCTTCTACCATGTGTAAGTGAGCCACACTATGAGCCTGACTGGTAATCTTAAATTGGTTTCAGTATAATTCTTAGCACAATCAGGATTATTTATCAAGTGTTGTCTAATCACGTTTTCACATCTACGCTGGACACTGGGGGTTGGATTCTCTCAGGATTCTCCATTGCACCAGGGAATTTCCTGATGGTGTGGGGCTGCCCACAATGGGCCCCCCCATGTCCGTGTCAGAGGCCGTGCATGCGCATGGCGGAGGCCTCCAGCAGCCGCTCCGTGTTCCATGGCAGACTCAGACCACGGAGCTGGACCTCTCAAATAGTGCCCCCGATTGGCCATGTGCCTGACTCGGACCACCTGCCCAAAATTAGCCCGGTGCCGAAGAAGGCCCACCCACCTGCCGTCTGATCGGCCCGCCCCCGACCATGGCGGCCACGGACTGAGTCAGCAGCCGCCACGCTAGTATCCCAACCAGCAGGGCCATATTAGATCCACGCAATCAGGACTTCGGCCGGTCAGGGGCGTAGAATGGCGGCAGGCAGGGGATACGCGGCACTTTTTGGGGCCCGGAGACGATTTCGTGCACAGAAATGGGGGGGAATTCTCCACTCCCGGGAAAAATCGGGAAGGCCGTCGTGAACTCGGCCAAGTTTCATGACGGCCTCGGAGGCCGCTCCTCGCCCCCTATTCTCCCCTCCCGGTGGGGGTAGGAGCGGCGCTCCGTAGCTCTCGGCCGCCGGGCGGTGTGCCGAGAGTGACGCGACGGCGGCGCCTATGTGACGTCAGCCGTGCAGGCGCAGGTCGGCCGGCTCCAACCCGCGCATACACGGCTTACTTCACGACGGCTGAAAGCTCGAACCTGCGCATGCGCGGTGGCTGTCTTCCCCTCAGCCGCCCCGTGAGACGTGGCGGCTTGATCTTGAGGGGCGGCGGAGGGGAAATAGTCCGTCTGATTGAGACGCTGGCCTGACGATCGGTGTTCCCTCCCGAGCACAGTCATGGTGCTCAATCCCCACCAGGCCCCCTACAAGCCCCAAATGGGCATCTCCACACCCGTTTCACGACGGCAGGCTGCTTGGCCCATCCGGGTCGGAGAATCACCGGTCGGCATGAAAAACGGCCCGCGCCGATTCTTCCGAGCGGGGGGGGGGGGGGGGGGGGTAAAATCGCGGGGGGTGCCAGGGGGTCGTAAAATTAGTTGGGGGGGCCCTCCCGCGATTCTCCCACACGGCGTGGGGAGCGGAGAATCGCGCGGGGGGCGAGAATCCAGCTCCTGGTGTGGTGGGACGGAGAATCTGACCCTATGGTTGTTGTTTGCAAGCACGGGCAGGTTGGGTATGGTCAGCACTTTGCCTGTTGCAAACAGCCGAAACCATGTACTGTTTGATATGAATTTTGTTTGAATTTAAATAAAGCTGGACAGTTAACTGTTCCATGCTGCATTCTCCATTCTCATGCACCTACATTGCTGTTCCCCTTTACTGTAGATTAACAGCTTTGGCAGCATGTCCCTTTTTTCAACAATAAACATGGTTCTGATTCCCACCCCAGGACATGATTTCTATATTTGCAATATTTTAACCCTAAGGACATAAATAAATAGCAAATATAAATCTATACTGACCATTATTTCTGGTGATTATTGTGGATTACTATATGATCAATTGCAAAAATCATGATTGCTTCTTTTGCATGTTCCCTGTAGTTAATGTCTCAGAATTCACTGACAATTGGCACGTACTGGAGTGGGAATCACGCACTGGAGTGGGAATCACACACTGGGATAGGAATCATTCGCTGGGATGGGATTCACGCACTGGGATGGGAATCGTTCACTGAGATGGGAATCATTCACCGGTATGGGAATCATACACTGGGATGGGAATAATGCACTGAGATGGGAATTATTCACTGGGATGGGAATTATTCACTGGGATAGGAATAATGTACTGAGATGGGAATCACACACTGGCATGGGAATTATTCACTGGGATGGGAATTATTCACTGGGATGGGAATTATTCACTGGGGTGGGAATTATTCACTGAGATGGGAATTATTCACTGGGATGGGAATTATTCACTGGGATGAGAATCACACACTGGGATGGGAATCATTCACTGGGGTGGGAATCACGCACTGGGATGGGAATCACACTGGGATGGGAATTATTCACTGGGACAGGAATCACACACTGGGATGGGAATCACACACTGGGATGGGAATTATTCACTGGGATGGGAATCACACACTGGGATGGGAATCATGCACTGGGATGGGAATTATTCACTGGGATGGGAATCACACACTGGAGTGGGAATCACACACTGGGATGGGAATTATTCACTGGGATGGGAATTATTCACTGGGATGGGAATCACACACTGGGATGGGAATCACGCACTGGAGTGGGAATCACGCATTGGGATGGGAATTATTCACTGGGATGGGAATCACACACTGGAGTGGGAATCACACACTGGGATGGGAATCACACACTGGGATGGGAATTATTCACTGGGATGGGAATTATTCACTGGGATGGGAATCACACACTGGGATGGGAATCACACACTGGGATGGGAATTATTCACTGGGATGGGAATCACACACTGGGATGGGAATCACACACTGGGATTGGAATCACGCACTGGGATGGGAATTATTCACTGGGATGGGAATCACACACTGGGATGGGAATCACACACTGGGATGGGAATTATTCACTGGGATGGGAATCGCACACTGGGATGGGAATTATTCACTGGGATGGGAATCACGCGCTGGAATGGGAATTATTCACTGGGATGGGAATCACACACTGGGATGGGAATTATTCACTGGGATGGGAATCACGCACTGGGATTGGGATCCGAATCAATCATTTAAGTAAGCACTTATTCCTGAAAAAACAACATTGCTGTACAGATAAAAAGCTATACTACCCAAAAGTGAACGCATATCACTTGTGTTGATGTGAAGGTTATAAGTCAAACCATTTTCTCCCTTGTAGTCGATACCATTATCTGAAACTCTGGATGTAAGTAAATTGTAATCACTGCTGTGCAATGGTTATTCACTTACCTTTGATCTCTGCAAAGGGAAACAATGGATAATCTGTGTTCAGTGCTGCCAGAGAAGGTAGGCAGTGGCTCGGCTTCTGCCTGAAACTTGCTATTTAAGTATCTTTAGTGAAATACATAAAGATATAACTGGAGGAAAAGATGCTCCAACACCTGGACTGTGTTATCTTTACCCTGTGCCAAGTGAGTAAGTAACTGTGCAGTTTGTTTTATTTTCTACAAACTATTACTTTAATTAAATTTCAAAAGGCAAATTCTTATTGGACCAATTGAAAGATTAGGGCGGTTGGGATTATTCTGCAGCCCCAGTTTTAGTCGTAGTTCGACCAAGAGTGGAGCATCTGACGTGGATATTTATGTCATTTCAAAAAAGTTCTCCCAAATCAATGTTAATTTCAAAGTGGAAATAAAGTCAGCAAATCGCCCGCAGCCTAAACAAACATTAAAACATCTTCAGTTCTTGTGAAAACAGTTTTAATTGTAAATAAATTCCATGTAATTCACATGTAACATGTTAGATCCCTGAGTGTATCCAAACAGTTGCTGCTATGGTAACAAATTTCCGTTCAGTGCATTTTCCCCAAACCTCGTGTCTGGAGAAAAATTGAACAGAAGGCAGAGTGAAACTGAGAGAGGGGGAGGGAGCGAGGAGTGGGCAAGAGGGGGAGGGAGTGATGCAAGAGGGGGAGGGAGTGAGGAGGGG
This sequence comes from Scyliorhinus canicula, assembly GCF_902713615.1. Classification (NCBI taxonomy): domain Eukaryota; kingdom Metazoa; phylum Chordata; class Chondrichthyes; order Carcharhiniformes; family Scyliorhinidae; genus Scyliorhinus; species Scyliorhinus canicula. Next base: position 131,194,319 of record NC_052163.1, read on the forward strand.
GCAAGAGGGGGAGGGAGCAAGGAGGGGGCAAGAGGGGGAGGGAGCGGGGCAAGAAGGGAGGGAGCAGGGAGGGGGCAAGAGGGAGAGGGAGTGGGGAGGGGGCAAGAGGGGGATGGAGGGGGAGGGGGCAAGAGGGGGAGGGGGAAAGAGAGGGAGGGAGTGAGGAGGGGGCAAGAGGGGGAGGGAGCGGGGAGGGGGCAAGAGGGGGAGGGAGTGAGGAGGGGAAGAGGGGGAGGGAGCAGGGAGGGGCAAGAGGGGAGGGACGATCAAGATAGAGGGGGGGAGGAGCAGGGCGGGGGCCAAGGGGGGAAGGGAGCGGGGGGGGGCAAGAGGGGGAGGGAGGGGTGCAAAGAGGGGGAGGCGATAGGGGGGAGGGGGGCAGAGGGGAGGGAGGTGGCAGGAGGGCGTAGGGGGAAAGGAAAGGGAGGGAGTGAGGCAAGAGGGGGAGAGAGCGGGGCAAGAGGGGGAGGGGAGCGAGGAGGGGGAAAGAGGGGAGGGGAAGAGGTGGAGGGAGCGGGGAGAAGAGGCGAGCAGGGACTGGGGCAAGAGGGAGATGGAGTGGGGAGGGGGCAAGAGGGTGACGGGGGGAAAGAGAGGGAGGGAGTGAGGAGGGGGCAAGAGGGGGAGGGAGCGGGGGGGCAACAGGGGGAGGGAGTGAGGAGGGGGCAAGAGGGGGAGGGAGCAGGGAGGGGGCAAGAGGGGGAGGGAGCGAGGCAAGAGGGGGAGGGAGCAGGGAGGGGGCAAGAGGGGGAGGGAGCGAGGAGGGGGCAAGAGGGGGAGGGAGGGGGCAAGAGGGGAGGGAGCGGGGAGGGGGCAAGAGGGGGAGGGAGGGGGCAGGAGGGGGAGGGGGAAAGAAAGGGAGGGAGTGAGGCAAGAGGGGGAGAGAGCGGGGCAAGAGGGGGAGGGAGCGAGAAGGGGGCAAGAGGGGGAGGGGCAAGAGGGGGAGGGAGCGAGGAGGGGGCAAGAGGGGGAGGGAGTGGGCAAGAGGGGGAGGGAGGGGGCAAGAGGGGGAGGGAGCGAGGACGGGGCAAGAGGGGAGGGAGAAGGAGGGGGCAAGAGGGGGAGGGAGGGGGAGGGGGAGGGGGCAAGAGGGAGAGGGAGCGAGGAGGGGGCAAGAGGGGGAGGGAGTGGGCAAGAGGGGGAGGGAGTGGGGAGGGGGCAAGAGGGGGAGGGGGCAAGAGGGGGAGGGAGCGAGGAGGGGGCAAGAGGGAGAGGGAGTGGGGAGGGGGCAAGAGGGGGAGGGAGGGGGCAAGAGGGGGAGGGAGCGGGGCAAGAGGGGAGGGAGAAGGAAGGTGCAAGAGGGGGAGGGAGGGGGAGGGGCAAGAGGGGGAGGGGGCAAGAGGGAGAGGGAGCGAGGAGGGGGCAAGAGGGGGAGGGAGGGGGCAAGAGGGGGATGGAGCGAGGAGGGGGCAAGAGGTGAAGGGAGGGGGAGGGGGCAAGAGGGGGAGCGGGAAAGAGAGGGAGGGAGTGTGGAGGGGGCAAGAGGGGAGGGAGCAAGGAGGGGGCAAGAGGGGGAGGGAGTGAGGCAAGAGGGGGAGGGAGCAGGGCAAGAGGGGAGGGAG